>NC_051425.1:33103144-33105644 GCF_015228065.2 Penaeus monodon | reverse complement strand
CATTTTGTTTGTTTCTTTGTGTCACCGTTTTTTGTTGTTGTTGTTTTTTAACGCTATTTTTTTATTATTTGTACCTTATAGTCTGTAAACTATCTGTTAAATAATTTTGTTCTAGCTTTACCTGGAGAGAGAG
This sequence comes from Penaeus monodon, assembly GCF_015228065.2. Classification (NCBI taxonomy): domain Eukaryota; kingdom Metazoa; phylum Arthropoda; class Malacostraca; order Decapoda; family Penaeidae; genus Penaeus; species Penaeus monodon. The sequence continues at coordinate 33,105,511 of NC_051425.1, read as the reverse complement.
AGAGAGAGAGAGAGAGAGAGAGAGAGAGAAGTGAGTGGGGGGGGGGGAGAAAAGGGAGAGGAGAAAGCTGGGAGATGAAAGGAGAAAAGAGAGGCAATAAAGGAGCGGAACAGAAAGAGTGGAGAAGGGGAATCAAGAGAGAAGGAATGGAGAAATGGGAGTAAGGAAGAAATCATGATGAAGAAAAATGGGAAAAGAAAGGGAAATGGAGGTGAACAGGGGGAAGAAGAGAAGAAGAGACCGACAGAGAAAGAAAGAGACAGACACACACACAGACAGGAGAAGAGGCAGACAGAGAAGAGAGGTAATAGACAGGCAGGTAGAGACAGAGACAGAGACAGACAGACAGACAGACAGACAGACAGACGACAGACAGACAGAAGACAGAAAGAGAGCGACGGAGAGGGACAGACACAGAGACTCCGACACACAGACAGACAGATACAGACACAAACAAAGACAGGGGCAGAGAAACAAACACAAAAACTTTTCATCTGAAGAGACCCCCCTGCTGTGATTCTCCCGATCCTGAACAACCCAAAAGAAAGAGTCATCAGCCAGGGGTCAGTGGCGAGAAGGAAGGGGGAAGGGAGAGGGAGAGAGAGGATGAGAAGATTGAAGAAGCCGGGGAGGAGAAGAGAGGGTGAGTAGTGAGAGGAGAGGACTAGGACATGGAATGAGGAAAGGAAAAAATTGGGAAAAAAAAGGGGGGGGGGGGAAGAAAAGCCAGAGTGATGGAATGAGAGAAAGAGAAAGAAAATGAAGGAGGGGAGTAGCGCAGGAGAGGGGAGAAGAGAGAACGAAGAAGGAGAAGGAGAAAATGAGGAAGAGAGGGAGATGTGGAGGGTGACTCAAGAGAGATGGAATGAGGAGATGGATATAAAGAAGAAAAGAAAGGAGATATAGGATATTGGAGGTGAATAGGAGGAAGGAAAGAAAGGGAGTAGGAAGAGGGAGAGAGGAAGTGAGGGAGGAAGAGAACGAGAGGAGAGATGGCGGAGGTAGGTTCTTAAAAGAGCAGGGAGAAAGTTCAAGAAACGGGAAGAAAAGACTACTTTATCACAAAAGAAGAGAAGGGGAGGGAGAGGGAAGGGAGAGGAAGAACGAGGGGAGTGAACGTGTGAGTAAGACGTTGGACGCGAAGAAAGGGTAATGAATATGGAGATCAAGGACGTCTTGTGAGGGGCAAATGAAGAAAAAGGGGAAAAAACTTTGATGGCAGTAGAATCTAATCGCTTTCTTGGGCGCGTTAGATATCCGAAATTCGTCGCGATGGCCTTGAGATGCCTGTTTTAAAAAAACTGGGGGGGAAAAAGGAGGGGTCCTCATGATGCGGTTATCATGCAATATTAACCTAAAAAGAAAGGATAATGGGGAATGGGGAGAAAAGGGAAACAAAAATAAAATCGTTTGCATACGGAGAGATGAGTAAGAGAAAAAAATAAATAAAAGACAGACAGAGACAGCGACAGACACCGTGATTCCCCACGCGTTAGCACGCCCTTGGTAACTGGCACCAAGCTGCCTTATCCTTGTCCCGGTATCCTAATATCCTTCCCGGCCACCTGAGACGCGCCCGCTATCCTCAAGCGCTTATAGGGCTAATGGCGAATGAGGCAACACTCAAACACTTTCACCCAAAGGTAAATCCGTCTGCAGATGCCCCAAAAGGGGCCCGCAGTTGTTTGGGCTTCCTGGGAAACACAATATTTATATATATTATAAAATTATATATTATATATATTATAAAATTTATATATATATATAATATATACCCACATCTGTGTGTGTGTGTGTTCGGTGTTTGTGGTGTGTGTGTTGGTGTGTGTATGTGGTGTGTTGTGTGGTGTGTGGTTTTGTGTGGGGTTTTTGTGTGTGTGTGTGTTGTGGTGTTTTGGTGGGGTGAATACTACATCATATAAAATCTCTATACACCACACACATTTTTATATATATATATATATTATATAATATTATATATATAATTATATATTATATATATATAATTTTTGTATGTATATATATGATATATATAAATATTTATATATTTTTTTATTATTATTTATATATATTTAATAAATAATATTAATATATATATTATATTATTAATAAGGGAAGGGGGAGAGAAAAGAGGAGAGAGAGAGAGAGTGATAGAGAGAGAGAGAGAGAGAGAGTGGATATTTTTTTGAGAGAGAGAGAGGAAGAGAGAGAGAGAAAAAAAGAGAGAGAGGAGAGAAGAAGAGAGAGAGAGAGAAGAGAGAGAGAGAGAGGAGAGAGAGGGGAAAAGAGGAGAGGAAGAGAGAAGAGAGAGAAAATATGCAGGAATTCCAATACACTCACACACTCCCTACAACACCTTGCTGAACC
>NC_051425.1:33080644-33085644 GCF_015228065.2 Penaeus monodon | reverse complement strand
TCACAGACAAAGAAAAAAAAAAACTGAAATCACAAAGAAAAAAAAACTGAAAATCACAGACAAAGAAAAAAAAAAACTGAAATCCACAGACCCAGAAAAAAAACTGAAAATCACCAGACAAAGAAAAAAACTGAAAATCACAGAAAAGAAAAAAAAAAAAAACTGAAAATGTCACAGACAACGAAAAAAAAAAGTGCAGACCAATAAACAAAACTGAATCAGACAAGAAAAAAAAAAATGAATAATCACAAAAGGAAAAAAAAACTGAAATCACAAAGAAAAAAACTGTAAATCACAAGAAAAAAAACTGAAAATTTATCCAGACAAAGAAAAAAACACTGAAAATCACAAAGGAAAAAAAACTGAAAATCACAAAGAAAAAAAAACTGAAAATCACAGACAAAGAAAAAAAACTGAAAATTATTCACAAGAAAAAAAAAAACTGAAATCCAGAACCAAGAAAAAACTGAAAAATCACAAGATGAAAATCACAGACAAAGAAAAAAAAACTGAAAATCAGATAAAGAAAAAAAACTGAAAATCACAGACAAAGAAAAATAAAAAAAACTAGTACATTAATCTCCTTCTTTAAAGCAACAGACTCGGTCCTGATCTCACTCCTCCGAGGACTTGAAGGCCAAGGATCCCGAAGGATCGTCTTGGAAGCAAGGGGGAAGGCCAAGAGGGTGATAAAAGAGGGAAGGGACTGAGAGAGAGAGAGAGAGAGAGAGAGAGAGAGAGAGAGAGAGAGAGAGAGAGAGAGAGAGAGAGAGAGAGAGAGAGAGAGAGGAAGGGAAGGAGAGAGACAGACGGACGGACGAACATACAGACAGACAGAGAAGGTGGTAAGGAGGGAGGAAGAGAGAGAGAGAGGAAGAGAGAGAGAGAGACAGAGAGAGACAGACAGACAGACAGACTGACAGAGAGATAGAGCCGTGAAGATATATGCATTTGTGTGCGTGTGACTGTGTGTGTGTGTGTGTGTGTGTGTGTGTGTGTGTGAATAGATATACATATACTGGACATATATGTATGCATATATAGATACTAAGATGGATAAATAGATAAATATATAAATGTATACTCTATGTATATGTAGACATACTTTCTCTCTTTCTCTCTCTCTCTCTCTCTCTCTCTATCTCTCCACCTCTCCTCTCTCTCTCCTTCATTCATCTCCTCTCTCATCTCCTCTCCTCTGCATCACTCTCTCTCACTCTCTCGTTCGACCTCCCAGCTCTCTCTCTCTCTCGCCTCTCTCTCATCTCTCTCTATCCCACTCCTCCTCCTCTCTTCCTCTCTCTCAATCATCCTCATCTCCCCTGACCCCCTCTCATCTCATCACTTCTCGAATCCTCGAATCTCCATCTTGTCGCGTCGTCTCTCATCCCTCCGTCATCTCTCTCTTCGCCTCCTCTCTCATCACTCACCGCTCAGCTCACTCACTCACTCCTCTCTTTCCTCTCACTCCATTCTTCTCTCACAAGGAGCTTCCTCACCTCACTCTGAATCACACCCTCACACCCCACCACTCTGCCTCTCACCTCTCCCCCCTTTCAACATACCACCAGCAACTCTTCTCTCCTCACTCACCCATTCACGTCAAATCTTTCTCTCTCACTCTCCTCTCTCTCACCGTCTCCACTCCAATCATCTTCTCTCAGAATCTCTCTCACTCTCTCCATTCTCTCTCATTCTCATCCTTTCTCCTTCCTCTCCCACTCTCTCTTTTCTCTTCTCTCCTCTACCTCCTCTCTCCCCCTCTCTCTTCCTTCCTCTCTTTGCACTTTTTCTCTCTCTCTCCCATCATTCTCTCGCTCTCTCTTCACTTCTCATCTCGTCCCTTTTCTCATCTCTCCTCGTCTCTTCTCTTTCTCTTTTCTATCTCTCCCTCTCTTCTCACTCTCTCTCTTGTTCCTCTCTCTCTCTCCTCTTTCTTTCCTGTTCTCTCTTCTTTTCTCTTCTCTCTCTCCATCCTCTCTCTCATCCCCTCCTCTCTCTTCTCATCTCTTCTCTCTCTCCGTCCTCGATCTCTCTCACGTCTCCTCGTCAATCATCTTCCCTCTCTCCTCTCCTCCTCGTCTCTCTCCTCTCTTTCTCTCTCTCTCTTCCTTCTCTCTCATGCGTCTTTCCTTTCTTTCCTTTCTCTCTCTCCTTTCTCTTCTCTTCTCTCCTCTTTTTTCTTTTTTCTGTCACTCTCATTACTTTTCCTCTCTCTCTCTCTCTCCTTTCTCTCCCCCCCCTCTCGTCTCCCCCTCATCTGCCCTCTCTCTCTCTCTCTCTTTCTCTCTCTCTCTCCCTCTTTTTTCCTCTCTTCTCTCTCTCAATCTCTCTCTCTCTCTCTCTCTCATTCCTCAGCTCTCCTCTCTCGCCTCTCTTTCTTCTTCCTCTCGTCCTCTCTCTTGGTCCCGCTCCTCCTGCCTCTGTCTTTCTTCCTCTCTTCTCTCCTAGCACATATCTTTCTCTCTCTCGCTTCTCCGTCTTCTCTCTCTCTTCTCTCTCTCACTCTCTCCTCTCTCTCTCCTATCTCTCTCTGCTTCTTCTCCCATTCTCCTCTCCACTCACTTCACGCTTTCGCCTCTCTCATCTCTCTCTCTCTCTCTCTCTCTATCTCTCGCTCTTCTCCTCTCTTTCCTCCTTTTCTCCTTCTCTCTCTCTCTCTCTCTCTCTCTCCTCTCTTTCCTCATCCTCTCTCCCACACCCCCCGTCATTCTCTCTTTCTTCTTTCCTTCTCTCTCCTCGTCGCTTTCTCATCTCTCACTCTCACCCTCCTCTCTTTCTTCGCTCTCCCTCCTCCTCTCTCTCCTCGGTCTCTCGGGTTCTCTCTCTCCTCTCTCTTGTCTCTCTCTCACTCTTAACGTCTCTCTCTCTCATCTTCTGGTCGGCGAATCTCAGAGCGTCTCTCTCTCTCTCCTTGCGTCATGTCTCTCCTCTTTTTCTTTTTCTCTCTCTTCTCGTCTCTCGTTCTCGTACTCCTCTCTCTAGGCTCTCCTCTCGTCTCATCTGTCCTCCTCTCTCACTCTCTTCTCTCTCTGTTTCTCTCTCTCTCATCTTTCTCTCTCTCTCTCTTTCTCGCTCTCATCTTTCCTCTCCTCTCTCATCTTTCTCACATCTCTCTCTCTCTCTCTCCTCCTCGTTCTCCTCTCGTCGTCTCCTACCTCTTTCTCTCTCTCTCTCATCTTCATCTCTCTCTCCTCTCTTCTCATCTCTTCTCTCCTCTCTCATCTCCCTGCGTCTCGTCAGTCCTCTCTCTCTTCTCTCCCTCAGATCTTTCTCCTCTCTCTCACTCTTTCTCTTCATCTCCCTCTCTCATAAAACCAACAGCACACGCACTGAGGACGAAATAAGATTGTCAAATAAAAGGAAAATATGATAATGCTAATAATAATAATTCCATTCCCTGTCTACCTCTCCCCTCCTCATCTCCTTTCCATTCCCCTCATTCGCTTCCCCACATGGGCAATCCTCTTATTCCCTTATTCCAGATTCTTCCCCTAGCTTCTTCCTTCTCTTTTCTCTTTTTCTCTTTTTTTCCCTCCTTCCTCTTTCCCCTCTTTTTTTCCCCCATCCATCTACCCCTTCCCCTCTTTATTTCCTTATTTTACGCAACCATTCCTTCCCCTCCTCTTTTCTATAAACTTCTTCCCCTTTTTCTTCCCCTTCCCCCTTCCACCCTCTCCCTTTTCAATCCTTTAAAATCCCCCTTCTCTTAAATAAATCCCCCTTCTCTCTTTCTCTCCCTCCCCTCTTTAAAGGTATCCAAAACCCACCACTTCCCTCCGCCCTTTTAGTGACTCCCCCAATCTCCCGAACTCCCCCTCCTATTATGACTCCCACCCTACCTCTCCCTGAGAGCTCCTCCCCTCCCCTAAACCCCCCACCCCACCTTCTTAAAATAGACCCTCCATCCCCCTCCTTTAAAGATCCCTACCCTTAACCCCCCCCCCTTTATACCCCCATTAATGACTCCTTCCTTTCCCCTTCTCCCCTCCCCCTACCCTATTTCCCTACAAAACGACCTTCCCCCTCCTACTGCCCACCTTCCTACTTACTAGCCGCCCAAACCCAACCATGAGAGGGGAAAAGGAACACGTGTTTGCTATTCCTCATATAGGCCTATTTACCTTGCCGTTTTGCCATTTCTCAGAGGCCTATCTGCAGCGCCTACGGATCAAAAGATTAGGCCGAATTAATGAACCCTTAGGCCTATGGGTAGTTAATGGAATTGTTGGGTGTCTATCGGTCTGTTTTGTCTCGGGTTGTCGTAGGTGGGGAGGGGGGGGGCTGAGGAGGGGTTAGTTTTTGTGTGTGTGTGAGAGGGGAGAGGAGAGGGGGAGAGGAGGGGGAGGAGAGAGAGAGAGAGAGAGAGAGAGAAGAGAGTAGAGAGAGAGAGAGAGAAGTGAGAGATAGAGAGAAGAGAGAGAGAGAACAGACAAGAGACGAGACAGAGAGAGAGAGAGAGCGAGGAGAGAAGAGAGATAGAGAGGAGAATGAAAGAGAGAGAGAGAGGAACGGGAAGGATAGAAACATCGGTAGCGGACGGCGAACATACAGACATACAGAGAAGGTGGTAAGAGGGGTGAGGAAGAGAGAGAGAGAGAGAGAGAGAGAGGATAGATCAGAGAAGAGAGAGTAGTAAGAGAGAGAGAGAGAGAGAGTGAGGAGAGAGAGAGAGAGAGAGAGAGGAGAGAGAGAGAGAGAGAGGCAGACGACAAACAAGGCAGATACAAGTACCGAACAAAGACAGACAGAGAGGGAAGGAGAGGAGAGATCGGCGGTCAAAGGGGTGGCAGGAATGGGCTGAGATGACAGACAGTGTTGTACGGAAATGCTCCTGAAAAAGGGTTCTTTAGACCGAGGACTTTCAAGATTGAAAGTTTTCCTTTGTTTTATTTAGAAGGTTAGCTCTTGTTCTACAACTTTACCCCTTTTTTTAGAATTTTGTGTTTTGCATACAAAGTTAATGTGTGTATACAATTTGTACAAGTTTGTATGTGTGT
>NC_051425.1:33062679-33072679 GCF_015228065.2 Penaeus monodon | reverse complement strand
TTCATTATCGTATTTCTTCTCCTCAGTTTAATATCGTAATCCACTTCATCCGCCAACTTCCTTTTCACGAATAACGACTTTTTTTCTCGCCTACAATGAGAAGTTACATCAATTTATGTTCATTTGATTACCGTCAAGAGCTAATCAATTCGATGTGAATATCTCATGCGAAGACTGTTTATTTGTACTGCGCATATGTCTGCTCTCGTATAGTGAGAAGAGAGGAAGAGGAAGAGAGAGCAGAGACTGCAGAAGAAGAGAGAGAGAGAGATGAGAGAGAGAGGAGACGATGGGGGGGGGGAGCAAAGACAGGGGGGAAGGGAGAGGAGGGAGAGAGCCCCGAAGAAGTAGAGAGCGAGACGAGGAGACGAGAGAGGAGAAAGAGCAGAGGAGAGAGAGAGAGATGCAAGAGATGGAGGAGAGGAGAGAGAGGAGAGAGATTGAGCAGGAGCAGGAGAGAAGGCGCATTTTGTGTAGCAACGAGAGAGAGAGACGAGATAGGAGGGTGAGAAGAAAGGAGAGAAAGAGGAGATTTTTGGAGAGAGAGAGAGAGAGAGAAAGGAAAGAGGGATCGAGGGTGCAGAGAGAAGAGAGAGGGAAAGACTGGAGGAAAAGAGCGAGAGAACAGCAAGAGAGAGAAGAGGCGGGGGGCGCGGAAGAGAAGGAAGATGCGGGAGAGGCGGAAGATGCAGAGAGACACCTGAGAGCGACGGAGAGAAGAAAGAATAGCCAGAGATAGAGATGAGCAAGATGAGAGAGAGAGACGGCAGAGCGAAGCCTCAATGAGTAACGCGAGAGAGGCTGAGACAGCATGAGAATGAAGGTAGAGAGCCGAGGAAGCCGCGCTGGTCCGGAGAGAGAAAGATTTGGTTGAGAGAGAGATGAGACAGAGTGAGAGAGAGACAGGATGACAGATGAGAGAGAGAGAGACTGAGAGGAGAGCATGAGGAGAGAGCAGCCAGAGAGACGATCGTGGATGAGAGATCGAGCGAGAGTAACAGGTAATGTTGCAGAAAGAGAGACGAAGAGAGAGAGTTCAAACGATGCAAGTAGATATTATCAAACCGCCCAGACATTGCCAGAGATGAACGAATGAGAAGATGGGCGCGGAGAGCACTCTAGATGAGAGAAAGAGAGCAGAGAGAGGCACTGAGACACAGAGCACGACTGAGAGAGAGCAGAGCAGAGAGAGAAAGAGAGAAAGAAAGAGAAGAGGCGTGAGAGACAGAGCAGAAGAGACGAGAGAGCGCAAGCGGAGAAAAATAGCAATGAAACATAGTAGCTACACAGCTCAGCAAAGTATAAAACATTTAAAATAAAAACTGACAAAGAATGTATATAAAAATAAGGAAAGCGAAACAACCTAGAATTTATTACAAACGTTTGAACCACTTTCTTTTTCCTTATAAATTTGTTGTACCTTGTCCTTCTGCCTCAGTACTTATGCGAATCCACCTCGCTCCGCAGGTCAGCAGTACTGCCCTAACCCGGCCTCATCCGTCACGACTCCTCGACATCCGGCCTACCTAACTCTACTGACACCTACCTTACTCCGAACCCTTTCCTCCTCCTCCTTCCTTCTTCCTCCTCCTACCTCCTGCTCTCACTGCTTATCATCCTACCTAACTCCTCCTCCTTTTATTCCTCTCCTGCCTTATGTCTTCCACCTCCACCAACCCCTCCTCCTCCTACCTCCTCCTCCTCCTCTCCTCCTCCTCCTCCTCTCCTCCTCCTCCTCCTACTCCTCCCTCCTCCTCCTCTTCCTACTCTCCTCCTCTCCTCTCCTTCCTTCTTCTTACTTCATCCTCATCCATCTCCTCCTTCCTCAATCATCTCCTCCTCTCCTCATCACTTCCTACCACCTCCTCCTCTCCCTTTTTTTACTCATTCCTGAGAAAGAGAAGATTTAATTTTTTAACTTTATTTTATTTTTTACATTATTTCTTCATTCTTTTTTTTTATTTCTAATTTGCCTCGATGCAAGCATTAGGTTTCTTCAGAAAATCGCGGACGGAAGAAGAGAGGAGCGGCAGAGCAGAGGCCGGAGAGAAAGGAGAGGACCAAGACTGAGATACAACAGAGAAGATGGTGTAGGAGGAGGAAGGGAGAAGCCAGGGGAAAGACCGGGAGAGAGGATTGAAAGAGAGAACGAGGAGGACGGGCATGGAGAGGGGAAAAGGCGAACGAGGAGATGAGGAAGGAAAGGACGAGCACCAAGAGCAGAACAAGAGAAGAATGAGATAGTAGAGAGGCAGGAAGGAGGGAAGAGGCAGAAGTTTTCTGTGAAAGACCGCAAGGAGTGAGAGTCTGAAAGGAGAGACGAGGAGGAGGAGACGAGAGGGGAAAAGGCACGAACGAGGGAGATAGAGAAGGAACGGAGCAGGACCCAAGAGAGAACAAGAGAAGATTGGTGTTCAAGAGAGAAGGAAGGACAAGAAGAGGGGAAAGAGGATGGAGGTGATAGGAGAGAAGAGCGGAGGAGGCAGAGGAGAGAGTGCGACGAAAAGCGCGAACGAGGGAGTCATGAAGGAGAAGGAAAGGAGGAGGACAAATGTACGAGAACAAAGAGAATGATGACAGAAGGAGCGGAGAGCGAAGGGAGAAAGCGACGGAAGTAAAAGCGGAGAGCTGAAGAAGAAGCGAAAGAAATTTTTGTTTTTCTTGAGAACGAGGAAAAGGCCGAAAAGAGAGAGAAAAGCAGGGCCCAGGAACAATAGAGGAGAAGAAAAGCGCATTGCAGTGTGATACGAAGAACGAGAAAGTCAAATGAAAGACAGAAAAAGAGATGAAGAGAAGAAGGAAGAAAAAGAGATGGAAGAGAGCGGGAGAGGAGAGGAGAAAGAGGAGAGGGAGAAGGGGAGAAGGGAGAGGGGGAGGACGAGGAGGACGTTGCCCACATTAGATGATTGAACCCGGGAAGGAAGCGATTCCAGCCGATTCCAGCCCGAATTCCAGCGATTCCAACCCCGACCGCAGCAATCAGTTTCGGTAAAATTACAGGCCTTCGTATTTTCCTTCTCCTGTTTTATTTGGATAGTAAGATTCTTCTCCGTTTCTTCCATACCTCGTTTATTTAAAGCTTTCGTACCCAATGCTATATTTATTGCGTATTTTCATATCTCGTGTTGCTCTGTTCGTGCGTATTATTAATCTGTTTCTAAATGCCATGCCATGGGTCTCTACTCCGTAAATTAAACTCTATCCTTTAATTCTCTCTACTCTACTAACATATAACCAAGTAAATACACTCGCTATTACTCTCTGAATCGCTCTCTCTCTACTAGACATACTCTCTCTCTCTCTCTCTCTATTACTCTCTCCTCTCATATATAATTATATATGATATTATACTATATATAATACCCTATAGTACTATATATTTATCTTTATAATATATAGTATTATATATATACTATCAAATAATATATATCACTGATGCTCTTCTTTGCTCTCTACTCTCTCTATCTACTACCCTAGAATCTCCGACTCTCTCTTCTCGAACTCTCTAACGCTACTTTATCTCTCTCTCTCTCTAATCTCTACTACTTTATTTTCTCTCATACTCTTCTCCTAAACTTCTACTCTCTCTCTACTGCTCCGTCTCTCTATCTCTCTTACTCTTCTCTACTCTCTCTACCCTCTCTTCTCCAATTGTCTTCTACTCGACTCTAGCTACCCCTCCTCGCTCTCTCTCTCCCATCCTCTCTCTCCTCACTTTCTCTCTCTCTCTCTCTCTCTACCTTCTCCTACTCTAACTACTCTCTCCTCTGTCCTCTACTCTCTACTCATACTCTTCTCCCCATCTTACGCCTACTCTAAAACATCTCTCTACTACTCTCTCCTTCTATCTCTCCCCTTCTCTCTCTCTCCCCGTACTCTCTCTCTACTGTTCTCTCTGATCTCTCTCTCTTTCTGACTCTCTCTCTCTACTCTCTCACTCTAATCATCTCTCTCATCCTCTCTCTCTCTCTCTCTCTAAACTCTCTCTCCTCTCTCTTCTCTCTCTCTCACTCTCCCCTCTCTCTCCTCTTTCTCTGTGGGTTGATAAAGGGCCCCCCCCCCCCCCGACCCATACATCCTCTCAAGGGACCGTGCATCAATGCCATAACCAATCGCGAAATCGACTCATCGTAATACCGCAGCCAGACGACATTCAAACATAAAAAAATCACTATCCTATCGCAAAGTTATCGAGTCGTGGTCTGAGATTTAAACATTACCTTTTTGTTATGAGTTCTTAATTTGCCTTATCATCGCGTTTGTTTTGTGCATTTTTGTTCTTTCTTCTTCGCTAATTAATTTCTTCGTTCTTTTTGTTGTTCTTTTCACGGAGTTGCAGTTGCTTATAATGTTATCAAGAGAGTTATTATCATTTATAATGTTCAGTTGCTACAACTATTATGTAATAAGGAGTAATAATAATTGTACTTCTTATCACCATTATCTTATCATCTATTCTTTTGTTATCAATCTTTCATGGATCTCATAATCGTTAAACTCACAAAAAGTTGCAATGTCCTTTGTGTCATAATTATCAAACTTTACACACACACAAACGTACACACACACACACACACACACACACACACACACACACACACACACACAACAACACACACACACACACGCACACACACAAACACACACACTACAACACACACACCACACACATATAGTATACTAAATGAATATATAATAATATCATCTATACTATAATTAATATATATATAAATAAATAATATATATATATATATATGAATATGATATATAATATATACACTATATATATCAATATATATACCTATAATATATAATTATAACTATAATACAATATACTCTATACTATATAATATATATATATATATGTCATATAGATATATATTCATTATTATATATATGATGTGTGTATATTTTTTTTTCTTTTTTTTCTTCTTTTTTTATAAAAGCGTCACCTCTGTTACTGCAATAACTATTATCGTCACCATTATAATAATTGTTCGTGTTCTGTTAATGTTAGCGCATCATCATTATTATCATCATTCTTGTCTTCTAACATTATTAATATAGTCATGTTAATTGAAATAATTACACTTCTATTAGCTTTTTAGCAACTGATGTTATCTAGCTCCAACTCAGGTCAACGTCATGAAGGATATATTTATCAAGCAGTTACTTAGCTTGTTTTCTCTACTCTCTCCTCTCCTCTCTACTCTACCTCTCCTCTACTCTCTCTCTCTCTCTCTACTAACTCTCTCTACTCTCTTCTCGCTCTATATCTCTCTCTCTCTGTCAATCTCTCTCTCTTTATCTTCTACTACTCTCTCTCTTTCTATCCTCTCTCTCTCTCTCTCTCTACTCTTTACTACTTACTCTCTCTCCTACTCTCGCCGCTCTCTCTCTCTCTCTCTCTCTCTCTTTCTCTTCTCCTCTCCACTCTCTCTCTCTCTACGCTCTACTCCTCTCCTTCTCGCCTCGCTCTAACTCTGCTCATCATCTCTCTATCATAACTCTCTTCTCTTCACTCTCTACTCTACTATCTCTACTCTCTTTTCTCATCTCTCTCATCTCTTTTACTACTATCTCTCTACCGTCTTTAACTTCCTCTCTCTACATAAGTAAACTCCTCTCACTCTATCTTCTCTCTCTACTCCTCCTCTCTTCCTACTAATTACTCTCTCTCTAACCCTTACATATCTCTCCTCTCTCTCTACCACTCTCACTCTCCTCTCACCTCTTCTCTCTGCTCTCTATCTACTCTACTCTAACTCTACTCTCTACTCATCCTCGCTCTCGCTTTTATTCTCTCTCTACTCCTCTTTCCTCTACTCTCCTACTTTCTCTTTCCTATCTCGCTATCTCCCTCTCTCTCCTACTCTCTCTCCTCCTCCTCTCTCTTCCTTCATTGCCGCACAACCTAGCTCTAATGCTCTCTCTCTCTCTCCTCTAATCGTCTCTCTCTCCCTCTACTACTACTCTTCTACTCTCTCTTCTCTCTCTCACTCTATACTCTCACTCTCTCTCTCTCCCTCTCTCTACTTTCTCTCTCTCTCTCTCTACTCTCTCTTCTCTCTCCTCTCGTCTAATCTTTCTATATCTATCTCTCCTCTCTCTCTCTCTCTCTCTCCTCTCTCCTCTCTCTCTCTACATCTCTCTACTCTCTCTCTCTGCTCTCTTCCTTCCCCCGCCCTTCATTATCCTCACTTTCATCTTTATTTACCCCCCCGCTCTCTACTCTCTCTATCTCATAACTCTACCTCCTCTCATCTCTCTCTCTCTCCTCAAATCTTGTTCCTTTATCTCTTCTCTCTCTCTCATAACTCTACTCTCTCCTCGCTCTCTCTCTCTCTTTCTATCCCTTTTTCTCTCTCTCACTCTCACGAAAGGGGAGGAGGAGAAAAAGGGAAAGGGGAAAGGGGAGAGAGGAAAGTGAGAATGAGGGGGATAGAGAGGCAGTGAGAAAGTTGAAGGAGGAAGATTGCGAAAGGAAGCGTAGAGCGAAGCGCTGGTGAGCAAGGGAAACGGCGCAAGACATGAGCGAGAGGGTAGAAAGAGGAGAGAAAGAGGGAGAAAGAGGGAGATGGGCACGTAGAGGAGAAGGAGAATGGAATGAGGGAAGTGAAGCAGGGAACAAAATATGAAAAGAGGAAGAGGAGGAAGATGGAGGGAAAGCTAGGGAGAGAGAAAGGAAAATAATGAAGGATACAAAAAAAGAAAAAAAAAAAAAAAAAAATGGGGAGAACACAATTTCCAAGCGGAAAGGCGAAAAAAAATGTATGCAAAAGCGGAAAGAGAAGAGGCAAAAAGGAGAGAAGGAAGGGCGGCGAGAGCGTACATGAGTTAAGCCGAACGGGCGAAAGCGAGAAGGATGGGACGAGAGCAAGTATAGAGGAAGAAGGACAGAAAAGAGATAGAGAGGAATTTATCTATCTATTTATTTATTCATCTATCTCCGTCCATCCATCGATCTATCTATATGTCTGTCTATGTTTGTCTATCTATATAGCTGTGTGTATAAAGTGTTTAGATATTCATTCATCTCCATTTAACTGTTCATCCCGAACTATCACCATCCTATTCCTAATATACCTTTATTCTCCTCTACTATACCTCACTCTATCTATCTCTCTCTACATCTCTCTCACTCTCTCTCTCTCTACTCTCACTCACTCCTTTCTCCTACTCTCTCTCTCCTCTCCTATCTCTCTCTCTCCGACCTCTTTCTATCTCTCTCTCTCCTCCCCCAGATAGCAAGTCACCATAATCAGAATAGCCACGTCAAAGCATTCACAGCAGGAAGCGAAGGGTCCTGTGTGTCCAAGCCGGAGCAGCATGAAAGGCTCAAGCGTATGCGGGTGTAGGAAGTTCGAATTGCTCTGAGTGAGAAGCGAGTTCTTGGGGGGGGGGGAAAAACCAAAAGGAAAAAGAATATAATTAAGTAAAAAAATACTCACCATTCTAAATAAGAACGGATGCAGTCGTGAAAAATTACAAAAGAGTAGGAAAAAACAGGAACGTGATTCGCGCAGGGACAGTTGTACTGAAAATAAGATCAGAAAGTGAAAGTATAGAAAGGACTTTTTTTGAAAAAATTATACTAACCTCCCAACTAAGATACAGGAAAAAATAAGAATATAAAAAAAACTAACACATAATCCTTAATTAAGTAGAAGAAAAAACTTTGTTTACTTTTTTTCCTGGAGGTTACACTATACAAAATAATTTGATAAAAGCACAAGAAAAATTCAAGTTCGATAGATAGTCAAAAAAAAAAGAAAAGAATAGGTTATAATAAACATTGACAAAAAGACCAATATAAAACTCATCCATAGATATTAATATTATTTTTTTTTTTCTTTCTTTCTAAAAAAGAAAAATCATAAACAGACGCTGCCTGTCTGTAACAAGAACGAGACATTGTCAAATAAAGCAATAAAAAGTATGAACAGACCAACAAAAATATCAAAAATTGAAACATTGAAAAATACAATTCATACAACAATAGACAAGATAGAGTACGATATCAAAAGAATACTTCTAATTATAAAACGTCATCTATGATAATTCTAAGACAAAATTAAAAAAAATAAAAAAAAAATAAAACAATTAAAACTAGAAAGTAACTCCGAGCAAAACAAAATGATATAAATCCAAAGGGGGTGAGAATGATTAATAAATAGATCAAATAAAATATCAAACAAAAGACAAAATATATAATAACTAAAAGAGGAAAAAAATAGAGTGAAACGTATAATAAAGTTAAGAATATCAAGAAATCACTCAAGCAACACGTAGATAACAGAAACAAGATTAGCTATAACTACATAAAACACAATTAAGTGACTTCTAACTCAGAATAAAAATAGACGAAAACATTAGAACGATTTAATTAGTGATTAAGACACACAATTAAGTACTAATCAAAAGAGCATCAATACATCAAATAAAATTCCCCATAAAACTAAATATAAACTAAAAAAAAAAAATAACTTACGATAGACAATAGACAAGATTTATCAGAGAATTTATTATATAATAGAACAATGACAAAATTGCAAAAAAAAGTATTTAATTATAGTTATAAGTAAGAAATAAAAAATAGTAGGAAATTACGCAAAAAGTTATAATAACACATAAGTATTCAACAACTAATTCAACTAAAATGGTACAAGACATTCCACCATAAGTTATTCCAATACAGGATGTAAAGAGAGAGGTCATAATGAAAAAGAAAGAAAGATCACATTCAATGAATAATAAGCAGAAAGAATATCATTAAATTTAATTTTAAAAAAATATAATATAAGCAAATCGAATACATTTATAATTATTGGGGAAGTAGCTAATAAAAATAGAGGGGAGAAAATATTCAGAGGAAAAATTTTAAAGAATTATTGGAAATTTAAAAATAAAATTTCCAAATTCCTACAAAATATTAAACAACAATAAATGAATGAACACTAAAAAAAATATAACAAAAAATTAAAAATAAAAATAAACAACAATAAGATATGATAGCAAGGAACAAAAAACATAAAATAATTATTGAATCAAAATAAAACAAAAACACTTCCATAATATAGGTGTATAAAAAGAGATGGATGATAATGATATTATAATAATAATGAAAAAAATATCGTAACAAACTTATAAACAAGAATCTAAAAGGGGGAACAGCACAAAAAATAGAATACATAGTACAGTTCTAACCTCGAATAATTCATGAGAAAAAAATTAAAAAAAATAAAATAACAAATAAATTCTTAAAATGATCAATGAGAAACAAACGAAGGCTTGCGGCAAGGAACCACTCGGCGGCGGGGAGGGCGGAGAGGCCGGAAGAGAGACGGGATGGATAAGGGCAGGGGGTGAGTACGGAAGAGTTAGGGTGAAAGCGGAAAAGTTTCGGCGGGAACCCACATATGTGTGAGGCCAGCTCAGGCGCGCGGGGGGAGGTTAAGGCAGGGTAGGAGGAGGGTAGTCTCAGAGACGCCATGGCGGGAGGATGCAAGGGTTAAGGGAAAAGGGGTCCGGATTTCTCCTCCGGGCCGGAGCGGAGGGCTCACCAGAGCTGCGTAGGGAGCTAGAATTTTGAGCGACAGAGGATCAGTGGCTGTGTGATGTACCAGAAGAGGGGAGGGGTTGGGAGAGGGGGCGCGATGGGTAGGGCGAAAGAGAAAGGGGGGGATGCGTGTCTTTTTGTGTTTGCGTGCATGTCAACTCAAGTTCTGGCAGTATCAGTGCTGTGACCTTTTGACATCTCATTCGACTTTTTTCGACCTCCCCCACCTACCTCCCCTCCTCCCCATCTGCCCTCTTCCTCCGTCTCCTGCACATTCTTTCTTGTTTTCTCTATCTAATTCTTGATATCTTTATTCTCATTCTTATCATGTTACTTTCATTGATAGGTTACTGTCATTATATCTATCTATTACTACAAACATTTATCTGTCTTTATATTATTATTATCTTATCAATCTAATCATTGTCTATTATTATTGTT
>NC_051425.1:33045179-33050179 GCF_015228065.2 Penaeus monodon | reverse complement strand
TTGTGTGTGCACGTGTGTGTGTGTGTGTGTGTGTGTGTGTGTGGTGTGTGTGTGTGTGTGTGTGTGTGTTGTGTGTGTGTGTGTGTGTGTGTTTAGGTGTGTGTATGTCTCTTTCACCTTTTCTCTCTCTCTTCTTCACCCTCTCTTCCTACACCCCTCTCCCTCTGTCTCTCTTTTTTCTTCTTCAACCTCTCCTATCTCCCTCTTCCTTTCTCTATGTCTCTCTTCTTCTCAACCTGCATATTTTACCGGCAGGAATTTACGTACGTGCGGAATGCGTGTTATACCGTTCGAAGCGATGGCTTTGAAACGACAACAATAAATTCGAAAAAGAACTTTATTTTTTTTTTTACTGAACTGAACCTCACTGCAACGACACATAAGGACCGAGAAAGAGATTTATTCTTATGTAAAATCAAAATGTCGATCCTGGCTTGATTTGACTTGCCTTCGCTTTGCCTTGGTTTGCCTTGGTTTGCTTTGACTTGCCTTGGTTTGCTCTGGCTTGCCTTGGTTTGTTTTGGCTTGCCTTGGTTTACTTTAGTTTGCCTTGGTTTGTCTCGGCTTGCTATGGCTTGCCTTGGCTTTCCTTTGTTTGCCTTGGCTTGTTATGGCTTGCCTTGGCTTGCCTTGGATTGCCTTGGATTGCCTTGGCTTGCTATGGCTTGGTTAAAGTTCCGTTAACTTGCTTTACGCTTTCTTTTAGTGCGCGTGCGTGCGCAATAACTCTATGTGCACATTTAGAGCCCAAGAAAAGAGTTGATGGCCGGTCTGAGCGACTGACAGCCGAGTTACATTTCCAAATCCAATTGCCACGCGAGGATGCCAGCTTTTGGCCAATGAAAGGCTTGACATGCACATGCTCTCTCTCTCTCTCTCTCTCTCTCTCTCTCTCTCTCTCTATATATATATATATATATATATATATATATATATATATATATATATATATATATATATATATATACATATATATGTCTCTCTTCTTTCTTTTCATTCTCTCTCTCTCTCTCTCTCTCTCTCTCTCTCTCTCTCTCTCTCTCTCTCTCTCTCTCTCTCTCTCTCTCTCTCTCTCTCTCTCTCTCTCTCTCTCTCTCTCTCTCTCTCTCTCTCTCTCTCTCTCTCTTTTCCTCTCTCTTTCTTTTGTTTTTTTTCTTTCTTTTCCAATCACTCGTACTCTCTCTTATCAAGTGTGTTCAGTGGTATGCCAATTCTCGTCTGCAGTACTCTATATGCTATTTGTCTGCATTTCTTTGAATTTCATTTGCCATAACTTTCATATATCGACTCTTGTACTCATACTGCTGTTTCGAATAAAAGAGTCGAAACTGACAGTTCGATTTTTCTCTCCGAAACGCATGTTTTATATTCGTTTTGCTGTGTTTCAAATGCACGAATCAAAACTAGTGGTTCGACTCTTTTTTTCATCCGAAACACATGCATTACACTCGTCTTGCTAGGTGTTTCTAATACAGGAGTCGAAATTAGTGGTTCGACTCTTCTGCGCGAAATTGGCGGATCAAAACTGGCAACGCTGAAGGGAGAATTTGGAAAGGGGGGGGGGAATAGAGATATGTTTCATGGGACTTCTGAAGGGGTTTGACTCTCCAGAGACCCGGACAATGTGACTTAATGCATTTATGCAAATCATACCAGTACATATTTTGGCTAATAGGAATCTGAATATGAATTGCTCTCTCTCTCTCTCTCTCTCTCTCTCTCTCTCTCTCTCTCTCTCTCTCTCTCTCTCTCTCTCTCTCTCTCTCTCTCTCTCTTTCTCTCTTCTACTTCGTATCCTTTCTCCTGCCATCCATCATCCATTCACCCATCTCGTCTACTTTCTCATTCTCTCTCCCTCTCTTCCACTTCCCTCCTCTTCTATATACCCTTCCCCTCTTTTTTCATCCATCCTCCTCTCTCTCCCTCCCCCTCCCCCACTACTTTTTGAGGAGAAATTAAATCACTTGTTGACATTTTAATTAAAGTTTTGCCTAATGAGATGGAAGCTTTTTTTTTTGTCTCTCTCTCTCTATCTTACTGTTTGCCTCAACGAGAAATGATAATAATGATGATAATAGTAAGATAATTATGGAGATTGATAAAGGTTAGGATAAGAATACGATAATTTCCCTTTCCTCGTAGAACTAATGGGGAGTTGGGGATATAAAGGGAGGAAGAGAGAAGAGAGGGAGGAAGGGACATAGAGAGACTGATAAAAGTGGAGGAAGAAAATTAAGAGAAAGAGATAGACAGACAGAGCTAGGGAAGGAGAGTGAGATAGCAGAGAGAAAACGGAAGAGCAAGAGTGGAAGAGAAAGGGGGGAGGGGGGAGAGAGTGGAAAGAGAAAGGACAAGAAGAAGGGGAGACAGAGAGAGATAGAGAATATATTAATCGGGAGTGGAGAGGGAGAAGGGGGGGGGGTTAGAGCACGGCCTAAAAGCTCTAATACTATGAGTAGTGGTAGAGGGGGGGGGGGTTAAGAGGTAATAATGAAATGGAGAAAGACGGGGGAGGGGTAAGGGGGAGAGGGATGGGAAGGAGAGGGAAGGGGAGCGAAGGAAAGAAGGAAGGGAGAGGAGGAAGAAGTAAGGGAGATGGAAGAATGAGGGTGGAGGGAAGGAGGAGAATGGGGGAAAGAGTAGGGGAAGGAGATGGAAGAAGAAGGGAGAGAGTAGGAGGGGGGGGGCAGGAGGTTCCGTCCTTGCTTTGTTCTTCATCTCTAAGGGGGGGGGGGAGGGGGAGGGGAAGATTTATAGGATGTAGTCATGATAAAGAATTTACATGTTAAGATTACGTTATCTTATATATCCTCTCTCTCTTTCTCTCTCTCTCTCTCTCTCTCTCTCTCTCTCTCTCTCTCACTCTCTCTCTCTCTCTCTCTCTCTCTCACTCCCTCCTCTCTCTCTCTCTCTCTCTTTTCTCTCTCTCTCTCTCTCTCTCTCCTTCTCTCCATCCTCCTCCCCTCTCCCTCTCTCTCTCTCATTACTATTTATTATTAGCGTTGTTATTCAGTATTTATACTGTCAGTATTACTGTCGTGATTACATATACGATCACTATCATTCTTATTACTGTGACTATCACTTAGAGAGGTACGATTACCATCACAATCGCTACCTTCATTATCGACATCTTGTTTCCCATTAATGTCCTTGCATCAGTGTTCATTAAAAACGAAATTAATCACCTTTTTAACTTTCCGTTGCTGCAATATCAACATAAAAATAAAGTGACAGCTCCGACGGCAACACCGAGTAGAAGGACAGGTGTCTGGCTGTCAATCTGCAGGCACTTGACAGCTGACGAGGTGACGACAGATAGAGACAAAAGAAACAGCTCCGTTCCTACAGCGAAGTGACTGCTGACAAGATACAGACCCGCCTGTTCTCTTCCCCGAATGAAAAATGACCTCATAATAATATTTAGAGAGATTGACCTGTTTTGCCCCCGGTTGCGAGCGAGGGTGAGGATGATGCGTGTGTATTTTGACGCGTTCGTTTTATGGGCTGTCGAGCCTGCTCTTTACATGGCCTCCGCTTGTTCGGCTGTTTGTCTGGGCCTCGAGCGCTGGCTGGGCCCAAAGGGCGTCTGCCTCCGGGTCGGGCTTGGGTCTGTCCGCTTGTCTCTCTCTCTCTCTCTCTCTCTCTCTCTCTCTCTCTCTCTCTCTCTCTATATATATATATATATATATATATATATATATATTATATATATATATATATATATATATATATATATATATATATATCTGTGTGTGTGTGTTTTTTTGTGTGTGTGTGTGTGGATGTCTATGCGAGTGACTTTGTTTGTATAGATGTGTCCGTATATGTATAAATGTGTTATCTACATGTATAACGAAAAAGGACTATGGTCAAAATAATTGCTTCTGTTGTTGCACTGGAATGCAAAGGGAACCAAAGAACAACAAACGAGGAAGAGGAAGAGGAGAGAAGAAGAATATTCGTAAACTTGCTTTCCACTCTGTAATTCCTTGCCTGAATAACGGCAGCTCCCCCTGTTCTAAAAAGATACATCGGCTTGTATTCAATTAAGAGGTGCTATCGTTTAGGCTCTCTCTCTCTCTCTCTCTCTCTCTCTCTCTCTCTCTCTCTCTCTCTCTCTCTCCCTTCCTCTCTCTCTCTCTCTCTCCCTGGCTCTCTCTCTCTCTCTCTCCTCTCTCTCTCTCCTCCTCTCTCTCTCTCTCTTCTCTTCCCCTCCTTTCTCCTCTCTCCTCTCTCCTCTCTCGTCTCTCTCTTCTTCTCTCTCTCTCCTTTCTCCTCCTCTCTCTTCTCTCTCTCTCTTTCTTCCTCTCCTCTCTTCCTCCTCTTCTCTCTCTTCTTCCTCTCTCTCTCTCTCTCTCCTCCTCTCCTCTCCTCTTCTCCCCCTTTCTCTTTCTCCACCCCCACCTTCCCTCTCTCCAAGCATCCCTCTCTCCTCTTTTCCTCACTCTCCTCTCCTTTTTTTTTTTGTCCCTTCCTCTACATTCTCCTTTTCCCAGGCTTTTTTTTTTTTTTTTGGGGGGTAACCAACTCCTCCCCTCCCCTTATTTTGCTTTCTCTTTTTATTTTATCGTAAACCTATTGAATTCCTAATTTATTTGTTACTCTAAAGATGAAACCCGCTTTTTTGTGCGTGGGAGGGGAGGGGGAAGGGGGGATGGAATGGGATTAGTCAGGGAAAAGGATAAAGGGGGGTGAAGGAAATAAATAAAAAATGAAAGGAAGGAAGGGGGCGAATTTAAGGGAGGGAAGGGAGGGGAGGGAAGGGGGAAGTAAGGGAGGAAAGGGAGGAAAAAAAGGGGAAAGGGGGGGGAGGGAATGGAGGGAGGGGAAAAGGAGGAACAGAGGAGGAGAGGTGTCAGTGAATTTAAATTTTATTTAAAATGGAATATTCTTTTAAGAAAAGGGTTTGTAAGGAAGGGTTTTGGCTTTTCCAAATTTTAAAATTATTTTGCACGTCTCTATTACGGATATAAAATAAAATGAAATAAAGACATCAG
>NC_051425.1:33028416-33045079 GCF_015228065.2 Penaeus monodon | reverse complement strand
CCAAAAAAAAAAAAGGGTAACTCAAATTCAGCCCCCCGTGGGAAAGGGAATAAACCCCCCCGCCCCCAGGATTGGGAGTGCATTTGTTCCTTCTAGATCGGAGGGGCTCAGCTCAGGACGGGGGGGGGGGGGTGGAGTCCGGCATTGGCTAAATGATCTATGCTGTTTTCGCTCTGTTTTCCTTCTCTCTCCGTCTCTGTGTTTCTCTGCGTCTGCGTCTGTGTCTGTCTTTGCTCCTGTGTTTGTCTGCCTTTCTCTCTTTTATTCCCTCTGTGTGGGTGTGTCTCTTTCTCTGTCTGTTTGCCTGTTTCCTCTCTCTCTCTCTCTCTCTTTCATTCTCTCTCTCTTTCTCTCTCTCCCTTTCTCTCTCTCTCTCTCTCTCTCTCTCTCTCTCTCTCTCTCTCTCTCTCTCTCTCTCTCTCTCTCTCTCTCTCCTCTCTCTCTTCTCATTCTCTCCTCTCTCTCTCTCTCTCTCTCTCTCTCTCTCCTCTCTCTCTCTATATATATATATATATATATATATATATATTATAGATATATATATATATATGTATATATATATATATATATATAATTATATATATATTATATTATATTATATATATATATATATAATTATATATATATATATGTATATATATATATATATATTATATATCTGTCTATCTATCTGTCTCTCTATCTCCACCCTTCCCCTCTTCTTTCTTTCTCTACTCTCTCTCTCTTACTCCCCTCATTCCCGTTTCTTGTCGTGCTCTTCCAACATTCTCGTAACTTCTTCTTAGTTCTCGGTTCATTACGCTTCTCCGTTCATTTCGCTTGGCTTCTTCTCATTTCTTTCCTTCCATTTCCCTTCCATTTCCCTCATTCTTTCGACTCGACGATGGATACTCGGAAATGCAGGTACACGCAGACCCACTCACACGCTCATATTGATACACATGTAGACACACACTTAAACACAGACATGAATGTACACAGATATATACCCATAGAAAAGCATAAATAACACATGTATACTTCAATTTACATATACATGATACTTGCGCAGACGTATACAGGCGGACGGTGATACGCACACCCCAGATACGTACACACACATTTGAATCATAAACACCCAATTTCTTTCAAGAGCTTTTCTTTAGATTTTAATTTATTGTCTCTGTTTTTTATTGGGGTAAGTGGGGGGGGAGGGTGCAAGGAAAATCCAGTTTTGATATTACTTCCATTGTTGTCATTTCAACGGATTTAGCTAAATAAACAGTGGCAAGAAAACACACATGCACACTCGTTCTAATAACACAGTTCTATTCCTACATAAAAGTAAAACACACACGCGTTTCTTGTTACTATACTAATTAAAGGTTAATGATATAGATATATTAAAATTAGAATAATAATTGATACATTTAAGGTGATTCAGGCAGCGGGAGTGGATGAAGGAGGGAGGGGAAATGGAAGCGGAAAAGGGGAAAGGGGCCCAAAGGGAAAAGGGGGGAAAGGGAGAGGGGATCCCGAGGGGCGAGAAGAGAGGAGAGAGGGGGGGGGGGGGAGAGGGGGGGGGGGGTGGGGCCCCGAGAGTTTTGGGTAGAAAGATGGACATTTTGTTTTTGGTGGGAGGGCGAGAGAAAAGAGAGGAGGGGAGGAGAGAGAAAAGGAAGGGGAAAAGAGAGAGAGAGGGAGGGGAAGAGGAAAACCCAGCCCGGCAGACAAAAGAAAAAAAGGGCAAAAAGCCCGCCCGCAAAAAAAAAAAAAAAAAAAAAAAACACATAAAAAGACAAAAACAGAGAGAGGGGGGAAGAAAAGTAAAAAGTGAGATGTAGGAAGGGAGTGAGAGATGATGGAAGGGAGAGATATGAGAGAGAGGTGAAGGTGAAGGTAGAAAGAGGAAAAGGAGACTGGGCAAAGGAAGAAAGATAGGGGGGATGAAAGGTAGAGGAGGGATGGGAGAGAGAGAAAGAAAGGAGAAAGGGCAGATGACAAAACGGGGAAAACTGAAAAGGGCAGAAAAAAGGCGGAAAAAAAATTAAAATAAAAAAACTAAAAACCGGCCCGCAAGAAACAAAACAAAGGGGGGAAAAAAAGCGGAGAGGATAAGAAAAGAGAAAAGGAATGCATTTAAAAAGGGAAAAAAAAAGCAAACAGAGGCAGAACATATGAGCCACAGAAAGAGCAAGAGATTGGAAACGGGAATGAAAATGGAGAGGGTGAGGGTGAAAGAGAGAGAGAGGGGAGAGGGGAGAAAAGGGGAGAGACAAAGAGAGAGAGAAGAGAGAGCGAGAGAGAGAGGGGTCCAGGTAAAAGAATTAGGGAAAAAGAAAGTATATATTTTAGATATTTTATATATATAAAAAATTATTTTATAAAATATATTTTAATTATATATATATATTTTTAGTTTATTACATCAAATATTTAGTTTCCCTATAAAATACATATTTTTATATATAAAATATATTATATTTTAAAAATCTATATATAAATATTTATATATATATATATATAATATATAAATAGATAGAAAAGGATAGATAGTTTAGATAGATGATAGAAAAGATAGATAGATATATATATATATATATATATATATATAAAATATATAATATATTAGATAAAAAATTATATTTTCCCATATATATTTTATATATATATTATATTTATATATATATTATATATATATATATAAAATATATATATATATATATATATAGCATATTGCATATATATATTAACTATATAAAATATTATATTTATTATATATATATAAAATCCCTATATATTTTATAATATTTATATAAAATATATATATAATATATATAAAATTTTAAAATTATAATATGTAATATATATAAAACCCTATTTAAAATATATTATTTTATATTATTTTTGGCATATATATAAATTAAAACCCTATATAAAATTTATATATATCTATAAAATATATATATTAATATTATATATATTATTTTATATTTATATTACCCAATATAGGGTTTTTAAAATTTTTTTTTTCTTTCTTTTTTTTTTAAGTCCCTGCCCCAAAAGGGACTTTGGCGTCTAGGATTTTCCATGATTTTCTTGGAAATTTTTAGAGCGGGGTTTTGCCGTTGCCTTCCGCCCCCTGTTTTTTTTTTTTGAGTACCCCTCTCCCATTTAAAAAGGTTTTGGGACCGGCACTGACTTGGGCTGGCTTGGCCACCCGTGGCCGGTAGGGAAAACAGGGAAATTCCTTGCCCAAGGGGAAAAAACCGGCCGGTCGGTTTACTCGAACCCTCAACTCAGATTGCCGTCATGACGTCTTGGGGTCCGAATTTCCAACCACTCGGCCACCGCGGGCCCATTATAATATATGTATTAATTATATATGTATGTAAAAATATAATATATATATAAAATATATATATATTAAATATTATTTTTATTAAAATATATATAAAAATATTTATATATATACATAACTATATAATATATATATATAATATAATATTATGTATATTATATCTTATATTTATATTATATTTTATAATATATATATATTATATATATATATATAATATAAAATATATATATATATTATATATATAATTTTATATATATATATTAAAATATAAATATTATATATATATAGGGATTATTTATATAATATATATATATTAATATATATATATATATATAATATTATATATATTTTTTTATATATATTATAAATTTTTATTATATATTTTTCACTCACATAACAAAAATCGCTTTCCCCCCTCTCCCGGGGGGAGAGGAGAAAAAAGGGAACGAAGAAAGGGGAAAAAACAGAAAAAGAAAAAAAAAGTAGAAAAAGAAAAAAAAAAAAAAAGGGAAAAAAATAAGAAAAAAAAAGAAAAGAGAGAAGAGAGGAAAAAAGAGAAGAAAACAGGAGAAAAGAGAGAGAGGAAGAGAGAGAGAAGAAAGAGATAGAAGAAGAGAAGAGAAAAGAGGAGACAACCGACAATAAAGAGAAACAAAACATAATAGAGAAGACGGAGGACAGAGAGGGGAATTTGGGGAAAAAAGAGAGAAAAGGGGAGAGGAGAGAGAGAGAGGAAACGGAAAGAGAAAAGGGGAAAAAGACAAAAAAAAACTGGATCAAGCAAGGCCCCTCGAAAAGGCTCTTCTCTCCACACAACACAAAGCAATCTGTCCAGACGAATGAGTGATCTTCGCCGCAGCGTTAGTGCTATTATTACTACCTTTTTGGTTGTTATTTCGTTGTCTATTTTAGCTCTTTTTTGTTGTTGTTATTTCGTTGTTATTTTCGTTGTTGGTTTTTCATTTAGTTTGTTTTTCTTTCTGTTCGGCTCTGTTTTGGAGTTTTTCTTTCTCTGATTCTCTCTCTCTTTCTCTCTCTCTCTTTCTTTCACTCTCTCTCTTCTTCTCTCCTCTCTCTGTTCTCTCTCTTCTCTCACTCTCTCTCGCTCATCTCATCTCTTCTCTCTCTCTCTCCTCTCTCTCTTTCTCTCTCTCTCTTCTCTCTCTCTCTCTCTCTCTCTCTCTCTCTCTCTCTCTCTCTCTCTCTCTCTCTCTCTCTCCTCTCCCCTCTTTTCTCTATCTATCTTTCTATTTCTTTTTTTTCTCTCTGATGGATTTCCCTTGAGGCATCTCTTCTCACCTATCCTTCCCCTCCTCCCCATCTTGCCTCCTTCATCTTTCGTCATCTTCCGTCTTCTCTCCATTTCCTATTCTTTAAACGTCCCCTCTCCTCCCTCCTCCCCTTACTTCTATTCCTTTTTCATCCCTCCTCCTCACTCTTTCCTCCTTATTTTATTCCTGTTGATTCCCTCCTCCTTAAACACTCCTCCTCCTTCCATCGTTTATCTTGCCCTCCATCTATCTACTTACTCTCCTTCTTCTACTTTTCCTCCCTGATATCCCTCTCTCTCTCCTCCTTTCTCTCATGTTCACCTTCCTCTTCCATTCCTCCTTTTCTCTTTCTGTTTCCCTCGTCCTCCTTCCTCCCTCCTCCGTCCTTTCCTCGTTTCCTTCCTGTTTCGTCCCTCCTTTTCTCCCTCCCTCATTCTTTCTTCCCTCCTCTCTCTCTCCTATTTCCTCCCACCTCCCACATTCTTCTTCCCGCCCGCCCCCTCCCCCTCCTAGCTCTTTGCCTGTCCTCCTTCTTCTCGCCTCCCAGCATCCTCCCTCCTTCTTCCTCCCACTTTCCTCACCCGTCCTCCTCCCTCCCCCCGTCCTCCTCCCTTCCCCCGTCCTCCTTCATCCTCCCTCCCCCGCCCCCCGTCCTCCTTCCTCTTCTCGTCCTCCTCCCTCCATCCTTCATCTTCCCTCCCTCCCCCAGCCCTCCCTCCCTCCTTCATCCTCCCTCCCTCCCCCACCCCTCCCTCCCTCCTTCATCCTCCCTCCCCCCCCCACCCCCCCCCTCCCCCTTCACCCTCCCTCCCTCCCCCCCCCCTCCCTCCTCCTTCATCCCCCCCCTCCCCCCCCACCCTCCCTCCCTCCTTCCCCCCCCTCCCTCCCCCACCCCCTCCCCCCCTCCTTCTCCTCCCTCCCCCCCCCAGCCCTTCCCTCCCTCCTTCATCCTTGTCTCCAGCCTGCAGGAAGAGCGGTGGCCCACAGCTCGAGATTCGGGGATCATTTGTATCCAGAAGAGTGTCCTCAGGAATCAGGATCTCAATATTTCATACTGACTTGACTGTATTGCTGTTTGTCTCTCTGTCTGTCGGGTTGTTTGTTTTAGAGAAGGGGAGGGGGGGGCGAGATGGAGATAGATAGATAGATAGGGAGATGGAAAGGGGATAGATACGAAGGGGGGTATGAGAGAGAGAGAGAGAGAGAGAGAGAAAGAGAGAGAGAGGGGGGTGTTTATTGTTTTACCTCTCTTCTTTTGTTTATATCTTCTTTTGCTTTTTTCTCTCTCTCTATCTATCTATCTATTTATCTTCTTCTTCTTCTTCTTCTCCTTCTTCTTCTTCTTCTTTTTCTTCTTCTTCTCCTCCTTCTTCTTCTTCTTTTTTTGGACACTGCTATTACTATTTTCTTTTTGACCGTCGTTATCTAATTATTAATTCATTCATCTTAATCAATCAGGTCGTAACATGCACGAAATTATACAAAACCATTGTCAGAATATGAGTAGTCGCTGCCATTAGTGTACAATGTTCTCTCTTATGTACATCATCTGTGTGTATTTGTGCTGGTCTGTGTGTGTGCGAGGGACAGAACAAGATAGGAGAGAAGAAATATAAGACTGAAAAGAGAGAGAGGGAGAAGAGAGAGAGAGATGGGGGGAGGGGACAGAAAGAGAGAGGGGGGGGAGGAGAGAGAGAGAGGGGGGAGGGGAGAGAGAGAGAGAGGGGGAGGGAGAGAGAGAAGGAGAGGAGAGAGAGAGAGAGAGAGAGAGAGAGAGAGAGGGAGAGAGAGAGAGAGAGAGGAGAGAGAAGAGAGAGAGAGAGAAGAAAGAAGAGAAAAGCCCGAACAGACGAAAAAAAAAAAAAAAACAGAGAGAGAGAGAGAGAACGACAGATTCCGACTGTTTATACCTTTTTTCTTTTTTTATCATCATGCCTGTGCGTGCAATCGTGCATATATTTTCGGCCCTTTGCTTTTATTTGTGTTTTCAATTTCGTTAACATTTTCACCCGTCCACCCTCCGCAAGTCTCGTGAAGTGTGCAAATCTTGTTAAACTTCTGCCAAACAAGAAAATGCAAACTTCAAACCACACTAATACGCACCATGAAAATTTTGTTTCAGACTTCTAGAGCCCCCCCCAAAAAAAAAAAAAAAAAAAAAACAGGAATATCATCTGTTTTTTTTGTTTGTTTGTTTGTTTGTTTCATATTTTCAATCATTCAATGAATTTCTTTACCGATTAAAAAAAAGTTATACAATTTTATAGTGTTTTTATCAATTGAAAATATATACTGCAACTGTGTTTATGAGACAATGAGATAATAGATAGATGGATTGACAGGGAGAAAGAAAGAGAGAGAGAGAGAGAGAGAGAGAGAGAGAGAGAGAGAGAGAGAGAGAGAGAGAGAGAGAGAGAGAGAAGAGAGGAAGAGAGTGTTATTGTTCTTTATTCATTCACTGTTGTCATTAAGAAAAGAAAACTTTACTACGCTTACCTTCCCCTTGTCCTCTCTTTATTTCTTTTTAACTTTTTTTCTCCATCTCCTTCTCCTCCTCACGCTCATCATCATCCTTTTCCTTCTCCTCCTTATCCTCATCATCATCCTCATCCTCATCCTCATCATTATCATTATCATCATCATTATCATCATCATCATCATCGTCATCATCATCATCATCATCATCATCATCATCATCATCCTTATCCTCCTCCTTCTTCTTCTTCTTCTTCATCTTCTTCTTCTTCTTCTCCTCTTCTTTTTCCTCCTCCTCCTATCTCCTCCTCCTCCTCCTCCTCCTCCTCCTCCTCCTCCCCCTTCTTCTTCGGATTCAAATTTTGACTGAAATATGCAATAATATCCCTTAAATCAACAAAGAAAGTAAACAAAAAAATAAACAAGAGATTAATAGTAATTTCGCAACAACCCCGGATGTAAACAAACGAGCTAAATCAAATAAACAAAGATTTGTAAGCATTTCTCTTCTCTTTTCGTATTTATCAAACGACTTTAAGGCAGCCAAGCGAAGAACGCAATATATTTATTTTTTATTGATGTAATCTTTATTTTCTTTTTCGTTTCCTTTCTTTTTCTCTTTTTTTATATATATACTTTTTTTTCATCTTCATATTTTCTTTTCTTTCTTCTTTTTTTTTTTGTTATATACATTTTTTTCTCTCATCTTCATATTTTCATTTTCATCTCATTTTTTCCAATTTTCTTTCTTTTTTCGTATTTTTTTTAAGATCTAAAATAAGTTTTTTAAAGATTTTTTTAAAAAGATTTTTCTTTCTTTTTTCAAAGAGATCGCAAAGAGACTCCAACCTATCTATCTTTTTATCATTATCAGTAAATAGTTTGCAAAATAAGGTACGACATATTTAAAAAAAAAAAAAATCTTTCTTTTTTTTTTTTTACTCTTCTTTTCATTGAAACCCGTTTATCTAATTTCCTTATCTACTTATTTGTCTCTATCTTCATCGATAAGAAATATATCTCTATCCCTTCTTATTAAATCTATTACATCGAAACCCGTTAAACTCCTTTTGAAACTTAAAAAAAAAAAAAAAAAAAAAAAACATAACAGGCCTATACCAAAACCCGTTTTTTTCTGTTTCTCTAAATCCTTTTGCCTTAAGAAAACTCGTTTATACCATTTTCTTCGTTCTTCATTTCTTTTTCTCTTTTTTTTTGGGTTAAGAAGAGAGGGAAAAAAAAAAAAGAATATCGCACAATAGGTGATCATTCTCCATTTCCCGGTAACGGCGGCCAAACAGGCTCGTGTCAACCTGAGAGGGAAAGGGTAACTCGATCCGAAAGGTAATTCCTATATAAAGGAGGGTAACGCTACAAAGGGTAACGTAACAAAGGGGGGGGGAGGGAGTAATTTCTCCCCCCAAAAGGGTAAGCGAACTGTAAAAGCAAATGGGCCTCTGTTAGGATGATTACCCACATCGGGAGGAAGAGGGAGAGAAAGGGAGGGAATGAGAGCAGGAGAGGGAGAGAGAGGGAAGGAATGAGAGAGGGAGAGGGAGAAAGGAGAGGGAGAGAGAAGAGGAAGAGAGAAGGAGAGGAGAAGAGGGAGAGGAGAGAGGAGAAAGGAGAAAGAGAGGGAAAGAGAAGGAGAGGGAAAGGGAATGAGAGAAGGAGAGGGAGAGAGAGGGAAGGAATGAGAGAGGGAGAGAAAAAAAAATAAAAAAATAAAAGTAAAAGAATAAAAAATAAACAAAATAAAAATAAAATAAAAAGAGAAAGATGAGAGTCACAAACAGAGAGAGAGAGAGAGACAGACAGACAGACAACAAGACAGTCAGAGATATAAACGCGAAGGACAAGGCATAAGATATTCTAACCCTTATGACATGACAGAGAGAGGAAAAAGAACCTAGGGGGGGGGGGGTTCTGTCAGCCTGGCCTTTGAATTAGGAAATCCGTTGACTCTTTGCTAATTAGTCTTCCTTTTCCCTTCATCTCTCCTCCGCCCTTTGCCGACCATCGTCTTCCTCCCCTGCTTTTCGTTTCCCCTCCCTCCTTCCACATCCTAACCTCCTCCTCTCCTTTCTCCATCTTTCCTTCTCCCCCTTGTTTCCATGTCTTTTCATTTGTCCTTTCTTTCACTCACTCCCTTCCCTTTTCTTCTTTCTTTGTCCCAAAAATTATCATTCTTAGATTCTCTTTATTCCCTCTGTTCTTTTTTCTCTCCCCTTCTCTTCTTTCCTCTTCGTCTCCTCTCCCCTCTCTCTCTCTCTCTCCTCTTCCCCTTCCCTTCTCTCTCTCTCTCTCTTTTCTCTTTCTCTTCTCTCTCTTCTCTCTACTCCTTATCTCTCTCTCCTTTCTCTCTCTCTCTCTCTCCCCTCTTTCTCTCTCTTTTCTCTCTCTCCTCTTTCTCTCTCTATCTATCTATCTTTATCTATCTATCCATCTATCTATCTATCTCGATCTCTATCTATCTATCTATCTCCGCCTATAAAGTGTACAGCGCAATCTTTTTTGATGCGGAAACAGGGGAAGAGATAGAGCGAAAGAGGGGAAGGAGAGGGAAGAGAGAACCGTTCCTCTCTTCCCCTTCTCCCCCCCCCCCACTCCGAAACAGCGACCCCATTCAGGAGCAATCCATCAGGAATCAGAGTCATTTAGGCCCACATTCTGCCGTAATGTGCCGATAATATCGCCCTTATGCGCTGCCCCTCCCCTCCCCTCTCTACACTCCCTCCCTTTTCTGTTTCCCTTTTCCTCTTTTTACTCTTACTCTTCCCCCCGTTAATTCTTCCTCTTGTTCTCTTCTCATCTTCCGTTTCCTCTCATCTTTCTCCTTTCTCCTTCCTTCTCTCCTCTTCCTTTTCCTTTTTCCTTCCTTCTCTCCTCTTCCTTTTCCTTTTTCCTTTCTCTCTTCCGTTTTACTTTTCCCCCTTCACTTTCCCTTTTCCTTTCCTTTCTCTTTCCCCTCTATCCTTCCCCTTCCCCTCATCCCCTATCGCTGTTCTGATTTGTATTACAGAGCCAACTGGATAGCGTTACATGTAGCTTCGTTGTTTATGCGTGAGAGGGGAAGGTGAGGGAGGAGGGGAGAGAGGGGGAGGTGAGGGAGGAGGGGAGAGAGGGGGAGGTGAGGGAGGAGGGGAGAGAGGGGAGGTGAGGGAGGGGGGAGAGAGGGGGAGGGGAGGGAGGAGGGGAGAGAGGGGTGGGGAGGAGGGGAGAGAGGGGGAGGGGAAGGGAGGGGGGAAGAGAGGGGAAGGGAGGGAGGAGGGGAGGGGGGGGGAGGGGAGGGAGGGGGGAGAGAGGGGAGGTGAGGGAGGAGGGGAGAGAGGGGGAGGTGAGGGAGGAGGGGAGAGAGGGGAAGGAGGGAGGAGAGGGAGAGAGGGGGAGGTTTAGGAGGAGGGGAGAGAGGGGGAGGTGAGGGAGGAGGGGAGAGAGGGAAGGTGAGGGAGGAGGGGAGAGAGGGAAGGTGAGGGAGGAGGGGAGAGAGGGAAGGTGAGGGAGGAGGGAGAGAGGGGAGGTGAGGGAAAGGGGGGGAGAGAGGGGAAGGGGAGGGAGGAGGGGAGAGAGGGAAAGGGGAGGGGGGAGGGGAGAGAGGGGGAGGTGAGGGAGGAGGGGAGAGAGGGGAAGGTGAGGGAGGAGGGAGAGAAAGGAAGGTGAGGGAGGAGGGGAGAGAGGAAGGGAGGAGGAGGGGAGAGGAGGGAAAAGGGGAGGAGGAGGGGAAGAGAGAGAGGAAGAAGGGAAGGAAGGGGGAAGGAAGGGAAAGGAGGAGGGAGAGGGGGGGAAGTTGAGGGAGGAGGGAGAGGGGGAGAGGAAGGAGGGAGGAGGGGAGGAGAGGGGGAGGGGAGGGAGGAGGGGAGAAGAGGGGAGGTGAGGGAGGAGGGAGAGAGGGAAGGTGAGGGAGGGGGGGAGAGAGGGAAGGTGAGGAGGAGGGAAGAGGGGAAGGTGAGGGCGGAGGAGGACAGAGGGAAGGTGAGGGAGGAGGGGAGAGAGGGCGGAAGTGAGGGAGGAGGGGAGAGAGGGAAGGGGAGGGAGGAGGGGAGAGAGGGAAGGTGAGGGAGGAGGGAGAGAGGGGGAGGTGAGGGAGGAGGGGAAGAGGGAAGGTGAGGGAGAGGGGGGAAGGGAGGGAGGAGGGGAAGAGGGAAGTGAGGGAGGAGGGGAGGAGGAAGGGGGAAAAAGGGGAAAAAAGGTGAGGGAAAGAAAAGTGAAGGAGGGAGGAGAAAGAGGGAGGTAGGGAGGGGGGAGAGAGGGAAGGTTGAGGGAGGAGGGGAGAGAGGAAGGGGAGGGAGGAGGGGAGGAGGAAGGAGGAAGAAAGGGCGAAAAAGGGAGAAAGGGGAAAGAGAGAAGTCGTGAAGAGGAGAAGGAGGATGAGGAAAGAGAGGAGGGTGATGGGAGAAAGAAAGAAAAGAGGGGAAGAGAAAAAGAAATAAAAGCAGGAAAAAAGGATGAGAAAGAGAAGTAAGGGAGGATGAGAGGAATAGAAAGAGGGAGGAAGAGAGGGAGGAAGAAGGGGAAGAGAAGGGGAAATGAAGAAAGAGTAATAAGGAGAAGGGAGCAAGGGAAGAAAAGGAAAGGGAGAGCGGAGAAGGGAAAAAAAGGGGTAAAAGGAGGGGGGGGAAAAGGAAAAATTTAAAAAAGAAAAAAAAAGGTAGGAAAAAAAGAAAAAGAAAAAATGTGGAAAAGAGAGAGGGAAATTTGAAAAAAGGTTAGGAAAAAAAAAAGATAAAAGGAAAAAAAAGGAAAAAAAAAAAAACACGAGAGAGAGGAAATATTCTCAAACAGACCAACAAACAAGAAAAATAAAAGATGGACTACAGAAAAAAACGGAAGAAAAAAGGAAACTCTCCACAGACAAATCGAAGAAGAAGAAGAGGAAGAAGACGATGAAGATAAGGATGATGATGATGAAGAAGAAGAAGAAGAAAACAAAAGATGATGATGATGATGATGATGATGATGATGATGATGATGATGATGATGATGATGATGAAGAGGAAGAAGAAAAAAAGCCGCCACAGCCCAGGGCGCTATTCGTCCCCCGAAGACAACTCGCAGCGTCGACGTTTAAGACTTCGAGCGAATGACGTCATTTCGCTGTGAGATTCGCAGACGATTTGCCTCGGAGGGAATTTCGTCCGAAGATCGCGGTTTCTTTCCTCCCGGCGATGGGATGGCGGTTTGTTGTGCGTGGCAGGGAGGGGAGGAGAGGGAGGGAGGGAGGAGAGGGGGGAGGGAGGGAGGAGAGGGAGGGAGGGAGGATAGGGAGGGAGGGGGGAGAGAGAGGGAGGGAAGGAGGGAAGAAAAGGGAGAAGGAGGGCGGGGAGAGCGGTGAGGGAAGGAGGGAGGAGAGAGAGAGGGACGGTGATATGGAGAGAAGAAGGGAAGGAAGAGATGGAGGGATGGGGAGGGAAAGGGAAGAGAGGGAAGGGGGAGAGGGATGGAGGGAAGGGGATATGGAGAAAGGGAAGGAGAATGAGGGAGGTAGAGAGAGAGAGAGAGGGGGGGGGGAGAGCGCGAGGAAGAGAGAGAGAGAGGGGGGGGAGGGAGAGACAGACAGACAGACAGACAAACAGATAGACAGACAAAGTGTGGGGGAAAGCGAGAGAGAGATAGGGCAAAATGAAAATAGTGATGGAGGAGGGGAGGAGACTGTCGGAGGAAAAGTGGTGAACAAAGAAGATGTGGAGGGAAATAAAGAATGAGGAGATGGAGGGGAGACGAGAAGAAGGACAGGCGATGTTGGAGGAAAAAGGAAGGAGTGTAGGAGACAGTAACGGGTGATGGAGGGGATAGGAGGGAAAAGGGAGAAGTGAGATGGCGAGCAGAGGAGACGAAGTGGAGGAAAAGGAGGGTTTGAAAAAAACGGAAGAAAGCTAAAGGGGAAGGAAGATAAGAGAAGAGCGCACGCGCGCGCGCGCGCGCGCGCGCGAGAGAGAGAGAGAGAGAGAGAGAGAGAGAGGGGAGAGAGAAAGTAGATGAGAGAGAGAGAGAGGGGGGGGAGAGGAAGTTGATGAGAGAGAGAGAGAGAGAGAGAGAGAGAGAGAGAGAGAGAGAAAGAGATAGGGAAAATTGAAGAAACAAGTGACTACCAGAACCGCCCTCCCTCCTTACAAAACAAAGAAATGATGACCAACTCGATCACTACCATTACATAGTAACCATTCCTACCATCACCATTACAATACGACCCGAACACACAAATAGAATAGCAAAAAACGCCATTACTACCATCATCATTGCCATCATCCATATCGCGAACGAGCGTTTCTCTGTCTGTCCTTTTCTCTCTTCGTCTCTCTGTCCGTACTTATTCTTTTATTCCCTCTGTTCTTTTTTCTCCCTCCCTCCCTCCCTCTCTCTCTCTCTCTCTCTCTCTCTCTCTCTCTCTCTCTCTCTCTCTCTCTCTCTCTCTCTCTCTCTCTCTCTCTCTCTCTCTCTCTCTCTCTCTCTCTCTCTCTCTCTCTCTTCTCTCTCTCTCTCTCTCTCTCTCTCTCTGTTTTTCTGTTTGCCTGTCTGTCTGTCATCAGAAAGCCAAAAATTATCAATTAAAATCTCTATTACCAAATAACAGCCATACAAATAAAACAAAAACAAGAACAAACAAACAACGAAGCACCGACTTGAATCACCGCTAAAGAATCCCAAGAAACATCCATTTTCTTGCAAGATATAGATATCTGGCCTCCATCTTCCTCCTTCCTGTTAAGACGAAGAAGCAGAGCGCCGTCCTGTCATATATATCTTCGCCATTATGTCAATCTACAGCGAAAAGCTTTTGTAGAATGTGCTCGTTAGCCTCTCTCTTTCTCTTGCCTCTCCCCCTTTCTCCCTCTCCTCCTTTCCCCTTTCCCCTCTCTCCCTCTCCTTATTTCCCCTTGCCCCTCTCCTCCTTTCCCCTTTCCCCCTCTCTTTATTTCCCCTTGCCCCTCTTCTCCTTTCCCCTTTTCCCTCTCTCCCTTTCTCTTTTTCGTCTCTCTGATTTTCTTGTCTCTCTGTATGTCTCTATCTGTCTCCGTCTCTCCGTTTCTCTGTCTTTCACTTTCTCTTTTTTCATTTTATTCCTTTTATTCTGTTTTATTTTTCGTTCTGTTTTTCTCTCTCTATCCTTGTCTCTCCGTCTGTCTGTCTCTCACTATTTATCTTCGTCTCTCTGTCCCCAACTGTCTCTCTCCATCTCTCTGACTCTCTCTGTCTCTGTTGGCTTGTTTGCCTGTCTGTCTGTCATCAGGAAAAAAAATAAAATTATCCCCATTGCTTCTGTTTTTACCTCAGCTGCCCTTTGTTTACTCACCTGGACGGTCATTTTCGTCTTGAAGAAAGGAAAAATCGTAACAAGAAAGTCCACAAATTACTGTACTTAAGCCTGACTCATATCTTCTCCTTATTCGTGTGTAATCGTATTATGGTAGCATTCTTAGCAAAAATGTTATGTATATATACATATATATATATATATATATATATATAGAATATAAATTATAAAGAGAAAATTATAATAATTAAATAGATAAATAAAGATAATAGAATATATATATATATATAGTATGATTAATATTAATAATATAAGAGATAAATAATAATATATATAAAAAAAAAAAAAATATAATATATTATATATATATAATATATATATATATATAATATATATTAATTAAACAACAAAACAAAAATAATAAAATAAAAAAAAAAAAAAAAAAAAAAAAAAATTTTTTTTGAAAAAAAAAAAAAAAACCCCCCACCCCTTTTTTTTAAAAATTTAATAAAAATTAATATATTAATATATATATATTATATATATAAAAAAAATTAAATATATATATAATAAAAAAAAAAAAAATTTTAATATATATATATAAATATATAATAATTTATAATATAAAAATTTTTATAAATCTTTTCCCGGATCCCTTAACATTGGCAAGGAAATTTTGGAAATTACTTAGGGGTTAAATATTTTTAAGTAAGAAAAAAAAAGGCGGGTGGAGATCCGATCCTCTTGCTCTTCTTGCAAGAGATGTTTCTCGCTTCTTTCTCCTTTCTACTATCTTTTATCTATTAGAGCCTTGTTATTCTATTCCTTTTTTTTCATGCACGTTTGCGTTATATATAATTATATAAAATAATATATATAATATATAATATAATATTATATATTTTTGGGTGTGTGGTGTGTGTTGTGGGTGTGTGTGGTTTTGTGTGTTGTGTTTGTGTGTGTGGGGGTGTGTGTGTGGGGGTGTGTGGGGTGGTGGGGGTGGGGGGTGTGTGTGTGTGTTGTGTGCGTGTGTGGGTGTGTGGTGGTTTTGTGTGGGTGGAGTGTGTGTGTGTGTTGTGTGGTGTTTTTTTTTTCTTTTCTTTCATTTTTTTTTTTCTATTATTTTTACATTTTCTGTACATATTTCCTTCCTTCTTTTAATTTTCTATCTGTCTATTTTATGAATGTTTTTTTTTGTTGATAGCCATTTTTGTAATTTTTGTTTCCATTATATATTAATAATATTATTATATAAATATATAAATTATATATTATTTATATATATAATATATAATATATATAATATATTTACCTATAATAATATATATATCTATATATATATATATATAAATATAATAAAATATAATATATATATAATATACACATATATGTGTGTGGGTGGGTGTGGTGTGTGTGTGTTTGGGGTTGTGTGTGTGTGGTGTGTGTGTTTTTTTTTTTTTTTTTTTTTTATTTTTGTGTGGTGTGGGTGGTGTGGTGTGTTGGGTTGGGGATTTTTTTTCTTTTTCTTTCTTTATAAAATTTTTTTTTCTTTTTTTTTCTCTTTTTTTTTTCTTTTTCTTTTTTTTCTTCTTTTTTTCGAATATTTTTGTCTTTTGTCATTTTATATTCTTTTATACTTATATATTCTTTTTTTTTTTTTTTTTTTTTTTTTTTTTTTTTTTTCTTTTTTTTTGTTTTTATTAAATTTTTTTTTTTCCCCTTGTTTTTTTCCCCCTTTTTTTTCCCCTTTTTTTTTCCTTTTTTTGTTTTCCATCTGCATAAAATCTTCAATGTTTTAAAATTTTTTTTTTTTTTCAAACACGTTATGCCTAGGGGGATCAGCGCAAGAGGTGCTAAACTCCCAGGTCTATTTGAACTCCCATCTAATATGCAAATCCTGGTGGGGGTGGGAGGAGAGGGGAGAAGGGGAGGGAAGGCAAGGGGTTGGGGGGGGGGAATGGAGAGGGGTTTGGGGAGAGGGGAGTGGGGAGGAGTGGGTGGGAGGGGGTTGGAGGGGAAGAGGGGTTGGCTAAAAGGGGAGAA
This sequence comes from Penaeus monodon, assembly GCF_015228065.2. NCBI lineage: Eukaryota > Metazoa > Arthropoda > Malacostraca > Decapoda > Penaeidae > Penaeus > Penaeus monodon. Next base: position 33,028,698 of record NC_051425.1, on the reverse strand, counting down.
GTTTGGGGGTAGGGGTTGGGAGAGAGGGGTTGGGAGAGAGGGGAGAGGGGTTGGAGAGAGGTTGGGAGAGAGGGGTTAAGGAGTTGGGGAAAACGGGCTGGGGTTGGGGAGTCCGAGGGGTTTCTGTGTTAAAGTTTGTTCGCTCATTCTTCCAGCTTTTTTCGTTCAATTCTTTTGAGAGGTTTGGTTCTCCGTCTTGTGAATTTTTCAGTGTGGGAGAGACAGAGAGAAAAAGAGAATAAAAAGTGATGAGAGAGAGAGAGAGAGAGAGAGAGAGAGAGA
>NC_051425.1:32988416-32990916 GCF_015228065.2 Penaeus monodon | reverse complement strand
AGAGCGGGATGATTAATTTCTGTTTAAGATTTCTTTCGTAATTTCAGACACAGCAAAAAATTCAACAGCATCAGATGAGTATATATTTAATTCCAGCTTCATTTTCTGGACATAAGAAGATCTCATGTAAAAGATAAATCATGGTAATCCCTCCTAGATGAGGATGTTAGGATGTGTGTGTGTGGGTGTGGTGTATCTATATCTATCTATCTATCTATATCCATCTATTTATCTGTCTATCTATCTGTATATCTATTTCTCTCTCTCTCTCTCTCTCTCTCTCTCTCTCTCTATATATATATATATATATATATATATATATATATATATATATATATATATATATATATATATAAAATATATTATATATATTATATATATATATATTATATATATAATATATATATATATATATATAATATATATATATCCTCATCAATAACGGTATGCTCATGTTTGACCAGCCGTGGACCTCTCCACCATCCTTCGCCACTCAACTCGATCTTGCGCTTTTCTTTCCACTTGTACCATCGTCAGCCCGCAAATATCTTTGATGTTGTCGCTCAGTCTTGTCTTCGGTTTGCCTCTTCCTCTGTTTCCTATCACCATCCCTGTCAGCAAGTCTTTCTCAATACTTTTACTTCTCATCACATGACCAATAAACTTTAGTTTCCTTTTGTTCAAGATGTCCAACAGCCGGTCTTTACAATTTATTTTTCTCAGCACTTCATCATTCGTTTTCTTCTCTGTCCAAGTAATACGTAGTACTCGTCTGTAACACCACATTTCAAAACTATTGATCTTTTTCGTGTCTATCTTCTTCAGCACCCAACACTCAGAACCATATGATGCAATTGGGAAAACTAATGAGTTCAATAACCTCAGCTTTGTCCGTAAGGTAATGCTTCGGTCTTTCCAGATGTTATTGAGAGCAACTGTGGCGTTTTTGGCAATGGTAATGTGTGTGTGCATGTATGTGTATGTGTGTGTGTGTGTGTGTGTGTGTGTGTGTGTGTGTGTGTGTGTGTGTGTGTGTGTGTGTTAGTGTGTATGTATATATATATATATATATATATATATATATATATATATATATCTATATATAATATATCATATATATATAATTATATATATATATATATATATATATATATACATATATATATATATTATATATTGTGTGTGTGTGTACATATATATATTACTTATTGTATGTATGTTTATGTATATTATATATTATATATATATATTATATATCATATATCTATATATACATATCATATTATATATATATATATATATATATATATATATATATATATATATATAGTAAAAATAATTTTTAATTCCGCCCAGGACAACGCCATAGAAGCGACCTCTTGAATTCTTACCACTGTGCTCGTAAGTTTATTTCCGAATCATTAATTAGCTGCTCAGAACCTCATGGAAATTTTAGGCGAAAAGAACATTAATTTTATGAGCGTTTCGACATCAGCTTTTTGCGAGTGTCAGCGCCCGTCAGTCCGCTGACTTTGTCTCGCTTTATGTCAGAATCATACTCGAGGAGGACCAGAGGCCTCTTTGTAATAGGGGGAAAAGGGAGGGAGAGGGTGGGAGGGAGGGAGGGAGGGAGGGAGAGGGTTGGAGGGAGGGAGGGGAGTGAGAGGGAGGGAGGGAGAGAGAGAGAGGGAGGGAGGGGAGAGATGAGGGAGAGGGTGGGAGGGAGGAGTGGAAAGTTGGAGGGAGAGACGGAGAAAGGACTGGGAAGGAAGGAGGAAGGTAATGAGGGAGAGAGAGAGGGAGGGAGTGATGGAAAAACAGAGAGAGAGAGAGAGAGAGAGAGAGAGAGAGAGATTTTTTACAATCTTATTATGTACAAAAGCATCTACACGATTAACCTAGGGGACAACACCCCTTGATATATACATTAGTTCACAAGTTAGACCTAAAAAAGTTCTTTGATAAACCGTTGTAAAAATTAAAAATCACTTAATGTCTCTCTCTTTCTTTACAATTAAATATGAGTACAAAACCCTTTTCTTTAACATATTAAAAGGAAACTGATATATGACTTTGCCATAATTAGTAATGGATATGTATGAATGTGTATTTTCAATTATTATGTATCTGTACCCGCACACACACACACACACACACACACACACACACACACACACACACACACACACACACACACACACACACACACACACACACACACACACACACACACACACACACACACACACACACCACACACAAACACACACACACACATGTATGTATGCCACTGTGCACGTGAGTGAGACGCACACAGACGATGAAATGAAAGAGGAACGGAATTATTAAATATGACAGTAAATAATGCATTAGTGAGGTGGAATAATTCACGGAATGTTGTTAATGATTGATGTGAGCTCATATCAACTTCCGAAGATTTTGAAAAGGGAAATAAATAAATAAATAAGACTAAAAAAACGATAATAAGAAATCAAGATAA
>NC_051425.1:32978416-32983416 GCF_015228065.2 Penaeus monodon | reverse complement strand
TTTTTTTCTTTTCTCTTTCTTTTTCTTTTTCGTTTTTTATTTCATTTTTATTTTTATTTTCAGGTTTGATTTTCTTCTTCTTCTTCTTTTTCTTCTTCAACTACATTTTATTTTTATTCTTTTTCTTTTTCTTCTTCTACCACTTCTTGTTTTCTTTCCTTTTTTTCCTTTTTTTTCTTTTTCCCATTGCTTGAAGTGGAGGCGACGGGGAGAGAGGGAGGGGGAAAGGGGGATAGGGGAAAGGGTTGTGGTGATGGGAGAGGTGGTGGTGGAGGAAGCTGGTGGTGGCGGAGGTGGTGGAGAAGGTGCTGGTGGTGGTAGAGAAGGAGTTAGTGGTGGTAGAGGTGATGGAGTAGAAGCTGGTGGTGTTGGTGATGGAGAAGGTGGTGGTGAAGGTGATGGAGGTGGTGGTGGAGGAGGGGTTTGAGATTGTGGACGAAAACGTGGTAGAGGAGGAGATGATGATGGCGGAGACAGTGGCGGATGAGGAGATGGAGGAAATGGAAGAGGGAAGAAAAAAAAATGATGAAGTGAAGAAGAGAAGATAAAGAAAATGCAGATAAATAGAAAAAAATAGAAATAGATTTTTAAAAAAGTGAGAAAAGTAGAAGAAAATAAATAAAGAAAAAAAAAGAACGAAAGAAAAAAATACATATAGATGAGGGAGATGAAGGAGAATAGAAAGAAAAAAGAGAAGAAAACCGATCGAAAGGAAGAAGAAAAAAATAATAATGATGATAATGCTGAGAGCAATCCTAATAAAGATAATGAAAACAAAGATGACAGCACTAATAATAAACGAGAATAAAAATAAAAGAAAATTGAAAAGAGGTGCAGAGGAAGGAGGTCAAAAAGAGATCAATAAACACACGCAGTAAAATGATAAGAAAATAAAAATAAACCCAGACTCCCCCCATTGATGATGATGATGATGCAACTCAGCGCTAGGAGTATGTTCACCTGCACGGATTGCAATGTGCTATGCAGAGGTATGTTGAAGAGGGTAAGCGAGCCGATTCCCACATGCCGGGAGTCATTTGAGGAGGGAGGGAGGGTGGGGGAAGGAGGGAGAGGGAGGGATGGGGGGAGGGAGGGAGGGGGAAGGAGGGAAGGATGGAGAGGGAGGGATGGGGGGAGGGGAGGGAGGGGGAAGGGGGAAGGATGGAGAGGGAGGAGGGAGGGAGGGGGAAGGAAGGAGGGGGGGGGATTGGAGGAGGGAGGGAGGGAGGGGGAAGGATGGGGAGAGGGAGGGAGGGGGGGGAGGGAGAGGGAGGGGGAAGGAGAGGGAGGGATGGAGAGGGAGGGAGGGAGGAAAGTGGGTAAGGAAGGAGGCATTTGAGGAGAAAGGGATTGAGGTAAGGGGGGGGAGTGGTAAGGAGAGAGGAGGAGGGTAAAGAAGGAAAGAGGATGAGAGGGAAAATAGATAAGGAGGGAAAAAGGGAAGGAAGATGGGAAGTGGGTAAGGAGGGAAGTAGGGAGCTAGAGGAGGGAAGAGAGGGAAGATAGACAGGGTAAGTAGGTAGGATAAAAGGGAAGTAGGAAGGGAGAGAGAGAGATAGGAAAGAGGAAGGGAGACTTAGGAAGGAAGGAAGGGAGGAGAGGCAGCGAGACAGGGTGAGGATGAAGGGAGGCAAATCAGCAGAAAACAAGCAAACGGGTTGATAAACAGAATAAACAAGCAAGCAAGTGAGACAGGTAAATAAAAAAACAAGCTAAGATATCGGTAAGCAAGCAGGTAAACAAGCAAGTAGACAGAGAGTAAGGAAACAGATAGATAGAATCCAGGCAGGCAGGTAGAGAGATGGAAACCTGGACAGGCAGACAAGTAAACAAGAGAACAAGCAGGTAAGAAAACAAGTAGAAAGATAGACGAATCAACAAATAAATAAGCGAAAAAAAACAGATAAGCAAGAGGGGCACAGAAAGTAGTTGAACATAACGGCAAGCAAATACAGAGGCAAGCAGAAATAACACACGCAAGCAAAACAAAACTGGTGAACATAGAGACAGACGTGAACAAATAGCCTATTCTATACGCAATTACTCTCGGATTCGCAGCGACAGAGAGAAATTCACGCATAAAGTGGGGGAGGGAGAGTGGGTGAGAAGGAGAGAAAGAAAGTGAGAGAGAGAGAGGAAAGGGGGAAGAGAGAGAGAGAGAAGGGGTGGGAAAGTGGGTGAGAAAGAGAGGGAGAAAGAGAGAAAGAGTGAGATAGAGAACGAGAGAGAGAGAGGGGGGGAGAGGGGAAGAGAGAAGAGTGGAGAGAGAGTGGGTGAGAAGGAGAGAAAGAAAGAGAGAAAGAGTGAGATAGAGAACGAGAGAGAGAGAGGGAGGAGGGGGGAAGAGAAAAGAGTGGAGGGAAAGTGAACGAGAAAGAGAGAAAGAAAGTGAAAGAGAGAGGAAAAGGGGAAGAGTCAGAGAAGAAGGGAGGGAAAGTGGATGAGAAAGAGAGGGAGAAAGAGAGAAAGAGAAAGAATGAGAGAGAGAACGAGAGAGGGAGGGAGAAGGGAGAGAGAGAGAGAAGAGGGGAGGGAAAATGGGTAAGAAAGATAAGGCGAGAAAGAGTGAGAGAGAGAACGAGAGAAAGAGAGGGTGAGAGAGAGAACGAGAGAGAGAGGGGAGAGAGAGAACGAGAGAGAAGATGGGAGGGAAAGGGGGTGAAAGAGAGAAAGAAGAACGTTCAAATAAAAGATAATAGAAAGGAAGAACAGATACGAAATAGATACAGATAGATGAAGAAACGCACAATGACAAACAACAAAAATTAGACAAACTTACGAATAGGCAGACAGATAGAGAGAAAGATAGATAGTCTGAATGACTGGCTTATCTAGTGATTGATCAATTGATGAATAGATAGATAGATAGAAAGATAAAATGCATTAACCCTTATATAGGCAGATAGATTGGTAGACATATCAATCGATAGAGAGAGGGGGGGGGAGGGGGAATGGATGACGGAAGAAAGGAGAAAATAAAAACAAACAGGAAGGAGAAGGAGAATAAAAAGAGTAAAACCTGTATATAAACAGACACAAACAGACTTCCCCCACAGACACACACACAGGATCATAGACAGTCTCAGACACAGACAGATATCCATCCATCCATTCAGAAAGACAGACATACAGATATCCATCCATTCATCCATCCAGTCAGACAGACAGACAGACAGACAGATATCCATCCATCCATCCATTCGACAGACAGACAGACAGACAGATATTTATCCATTCATCCATCCAGTCAGACAGACAGACAGACAGACAGATATCCATCCATCCATAAATCCATCCATCCAGTCAGACAGACAGACAGCCAGACAGACAGACATACAGACAGATATCCATCCATCCATCCATCCAGTCAGACAGACAGACAGACAGACAGACAGACAGATATCCATCCATCCATCCATCCATCCATTCAGACAGACAGACAGACAGACAGATATCTATCCATTCATCCATCCATTCAGACAGACAGACAGCCAGGCAGACAGACAGACAGACAGATATCCATCCATCCATCCATCCATCCAGTCAGACAGCCAGACAGACAGACAGACAGACAGATATCCATCCATCCATCCATCCATTCAGACAGACAGACAGACAGACAGACAGATATCCATCCATCCATCCATCCATTCGTCCATTCAGACAGACAGACAGACAGACAGACAGACAGATATCCATCCATCCATCCATCCATTCTGACAGACAGACAGACAGACAGATACATCCATTCATCCATCCAGTCAGACAGCCAGACAGACAGACAGATATCTATCCATTCATCCATCCAGTCAGACAGACAGACAGCCAGACAAACAGACAGACAGACAGATATCCATCCATCCATCCATCCATTCAGACAGACAGACAGACAGACAGATACCATCCATCCATCCATTCAGACAGACAGATATCTATCCATTCATCCATCCATTCAGACAGACAGACAGACAGATATCCATCCATCCATCCATCCATTCGTCCATTCAGACAGACAGACAGACAGACAGACAGATATCCATCCATCCATCCATCCATTCGTCCATTCAGACAGACAGACAGACAGACAGACAGATATCCATCCATCCATCCATTCATCCATTCAGACAGACAGACAGACAGACAGATGGCGTCACACAGTATCGTTTGTGGGGCGGCCTTGGAACTGCCGGCCATTGGTATTCTCGACGAATCTCCCGGCGCGCGAGCATTCCAAATTGGTAATGAACCCTGGCGGAAGAGGGAGAGGGAGAGAGGGAGAGGGAGGGGGGAGTGAGGGAGGGAGAGAGAAAGGGAAAGAGAGAGAGAAAGAGGGAGAGAGAGAGGGGGAGAGGGAGAGAGAGAGAGGAGAGATAAGAGAAGAGAGGGGAGAGAGGGGAAAAGAGGAGAGAGGACGAGGGGAGAGGGAGAGAGAGATGAGAGAGGGGGAGAGAGAAGAGAGAGAGAGGGAAGAGAGAGAGAGGAGGAGAGGGAGAGAGGAGAGAGAGAGAGAGAGAGAGAAAGACAAGGAAAGAGTTAGAGAGAGAGAGAGAGAGAAAGACAAGGAAAGAGTTAGAGAGAGAGAGAGAGGGAAACGAGAATTAGAGAGAAAAAAGTGTCGGACGCTGGGAGTATTCCAATCCTACGTTCGTATCCCCGCCCAGGCGCTACGGGGAATAGGAAAACGTCCTAAAGTCTTTTTTTTTCTTTTCTTCTTCATCCTCTTTTCGTAATGTTTCTCCTTTTCCTTCTTCTTCCTTTCGTTCTTCCTGTTTTCCTTCCTCTTCTTTCATCCCTCTTCTTCTTTTCTTTCCTCTTCCTTTCGTTCTTCTTATTTTCCTCCCTCTTTCTTCCATCCTTCTTCTTTTCATCCTTCTGATTTTCCTTCTTCTTCCTTTCGTTCTTCTTATTTTCCTTCCTCTTTCTTCCAACCCTTCTTCTTCCTTCTTTCCTTTCGCTTTTTTCTTTTTCTCCGTTTTTTTTATTTTTCACCTGTTTTTTTC
>NC_051425.1:32968790-32971290 GCF_015228065.2 Penaeus monodon | reverse complement strand
AATGAGCTGCGTAGAAGTTCTGTGAAGTTTGATCTGTGATTTGCGCTTCGCTTTATGGGAGAGCACTTGTGTTTTTGTTTGTGTGTGTGTGTGTGTGTGTGTGTGTGTGTGTGTGTGTGTGTGTGTGTGTGTGTGTGTGTGTGTGTGTGTTTGTGTGTGTGTGTTTGTGTGTCTGTGTGTGTGTATATGTATGAATTGGTCGCTCTCTCTCTCTCTCTCTCTCTCTCTCTCTCTCTCTCTCTCTCTCTCTCTCTCTCTCTCTCTCTCTGTCTATCTATCTCTCTATCTCTCTATCTCTCTATCTATCTATCTGTCTCTATCTCTATTTCTCTCTCTCTCTCTCTTCCGACCTTTCTCTCTCCTGCATTATATGACCCCCCCTCCTCCCCCCCTACGTTCCAACACCCACATTAACGCCCATATTCCCGCAGCCGTTCTGTGTGTGTTTACCATCTGCCGTTACATGTCGGGAGAAGGCACAGGGCGGAGAAAGGAAAAGAGATAGAGTGATATTTACCTTCCATTTTCCTTCATAAACCGGGAGGGAGACCACGTGTGAACTGAAGTAATCGCTGCCATGGTTTGTGTGTTGTGCTGATTAGCAAGGTTTTGTGTGTGTGTGTGTGTATGTGTGTGTGTGTTCTCTGTCTTTCTCTCTCATCTTTTTTTCTCTCTCTCTCTTCTCTCTCTCTCTCTCTCTCTCTCTCTCTCTCTCTCTCTCTCTCCCTCTCTCTCTCTCTCTCTCTCTCTCACTCCCTCACTCACTACTCTCTCTCTCTCTCTCTCTTTCTCTCTCTCTTTCTATCTATCTATCTATCTGTCAATTTATCTATCTATTTATCTGTCTATTTTTCATTCTCCCCTTCTCTCTCTCTCTCTCTCTCTCTCTCTCTCTCTCTCTCTCTCTCTCTCTCTCTCTCTCTCTCTTTCTCTCTTAAGCGTGTATACCTCTCTTTCCTTTCTCTCTCTCTCTTTTCCCTTCCTCTCCTCATCATCTCTCTCTCTCCATTTAGACTTCATCCAAAACGCATGACATCAATTCTCGTCTTCTTTTCTTTCTTCTTCTTCTTCTTCTTCTTCTTTTTAACATCGAAACCTCCTCAATCTTCGCCTACATCGGAACCCTTTTATCCAATACTAAGTTATAAAACACGAGACCGACGATTTGTGTCTTGGTTTTTTTCTTATTGCCGTTGTATCCGGCGACTGGTGAATTGTGACCGATTTTGGGGCGGTCTTGTTTATCGGTGGTGAATTGTCGGTCGGGAAGTCGGGATGTCGGGAAGTCGGGAAGTCGGGAAGTCGGGATGTCGGGAAGTCGGGAAGTCGGGAAGTCGGGATGTCGGGAAGTCGGATGTCGGGAAGTCGGGATGTCGGGAAGTCGGGATGTCGGGAAGTCGGGATGTCGGGAAGTCGGGAAGTCGGGATGTCGGGAAGTCGGGATGTCGGGATGTCGGGAAGTCGGGATGTCGGGAAGTCGGGATGTCGGGAAGTCGGGATGTCGGGAAAGGCGGAGGAGTTGGCGGGAAGTCGGGGGTTGGGGTTGGGGGAGGGTGAAGGATGTTACTAGGGGGGGTGGGGTCGGTTTTGGGGACGTTTTGGGGACTTCCGTGGACGTTTTCGGGACGTTTTCGGGACGTTATTGGGGACGTTTGGGGGACTTCCGTGGACGTTTTCGGGACGTTTTCGGGGGACGTTTTCGGGGGGGGGGGGCGTTGGGAACAGACATTTCGGGAGATGTTCGGATATGTTAGGGATTTGTCCTCATACTTTGGGACGTTTTCAGAGCAGGGTGTTCGGATCCGTTGATGGATTTTAGGACATGCTAGGAACATGCTGGTCATGTTCGGATGCCTCGATGATACGTTTGGAAATAGGACATAGCTTTCATCTGTCTGTCTATTCATCGGATCTATTATCATATATGCTATCTATCTATCTTTTTTTTCTAGCTATCTACCTACTTAACTAACAATCTATATATCTATCTATCTACATCTTTTTAAGGCTATCACGTTGATGTGTGAAAATAGTAGATTAGGAGAACAAAATATAGCGCAAAATAAGGAGTAGAGACGGAATGAGATAGAGACAGAGAGAGAGAGAGAGAGATACAGAGAGAGTATGTGGGTGAGGAGGAGAGAGAAACCGGATATATGGAGAAAAAGAGAAGCCAGGAGAGAGAGAGAGAGAGAGAGAGAGAGAGAGAGAGAGAGAGAGAGAGGGGGGAGAGAGAGAGAGAGAGAGAGAGAGAGAGAGAGATACAGAGAGAGTATGTGGGTGAGGAGGAGAGAGAAACCGGATATATGGAGAAAAAGAGAAGACAGGAGGGAGAGAGAGAGAGAGAGAGAGAGAGAGAGAGAGAGAGAGAGAAGCGAGAGAGAGAGCGAGAGAGATAAGAGAGAGAGTCAAACAGACAGACAGACACAGACGCAAAGACAGAGAGAAAACCTTTTTCCCTTCCCCCTACCCTCTCCTCCACACCCTTCTTCCCTCCTCT
>NC_051425.1:32953790-32956290 GCF_015228065.2 Penaeus monodon | reverse complement strand
AATGATAAGAAGAGATTAAGAACAAGAAAAACAGAAAATTAAGGAGGAGAAGAAAATGGAGGAAGAGAAGTAGAGTAAGAAGTAGTAGAAGAGGAAGAAAAAGAGGAAGAAAGAGGAGGAGGAGGAGGAGGAGAAGGAGGAGAAAAAGAAGAAGAAGAGGAAGAAGAAGGTGATGAATACGAAGAAGAGGAAGAAAAAGAAGGAGAAGAGAAAAATTTGATGATGAAGAAGAAGAGAAGAAGATGAAGAAAAAGAAGACGAAGAAGTGAAATAAGGAGAAGGAGAAGGAAAACCAAAAAGGGAGAGATAAGGAGAAGAAGAAGGAGAAAGGGACGAGATGAGGAAGAAGGAGAAAGAAAGGAAGAAAGGGGAGGAACAAAGGAAAGAGAAGGAGAAGAAGAAAAAAAGATAATGATGAGAAGAAAGAGAAGAAGAAGAAAAAGAAGATAATGATAATGGAGATCATGATGATAATCACGTGATCCAAAAATAGCGTTGGTGGATAATTATATAACTTTAACGCTTATAAAGAAATCTAAACACACTTTCTGAAGTTTCGAATAATCCAATCTATGATGATAATAATGAGAAACAGAGAGAGAGGGAGAGAACGAGAGAGAGAAGAGAGAGAGAGGGAGGGAGGGAGGGAGGGAGAGGAGAGAGAGAGGGAGGGAGGGAGGGAGGGAGAGGAGAGAGAGAGAGAGAGAGAGAGAGAGAGAGAGAGAGAGAGAGAGAGAGAGAGAGAGAGAGAGAGAGAGAGAGAGAGAGAGACAGATAGACAGACAGACAGATAGAGAGACAGAGACAAACAGAAACACAAGTAGACCGACAGACAAACAGCCAGACAGACAGATAGATAGATAAAGAGCCATAGAGAGAGAGAAAGAAGAAAGAGTTTCACAGACCGCCCTTGAGAGACTCACTCGCTCTCTTTCGCTTGAAGGAATTACGCAAGGCAGTTTTTTCGTGGGAATTATGAACGAGCGAAAGGTCTCTCTACGATTTTTTTTCTTTTTCATTTATTTGTGTGTTTGTCTGTTTCATTATGCGTTGTATTTATTGTTTATCAGTGTGTTGATTTTATGTATTTGTGTGAGTGAAAAAAAAAAGTGTATATAGTGAACGAGGTTATAAAAGAAAATCAAAAAGAATTGCGAGGAGAAAGTATGAAAAAAAAAATTGAAGCAGAAATACGGAAGTAAACAAATGAAAGAATAAAATATAAAATCATCACCAAGAAAATGAATCCATTTTTTGTATTTTTCATTAAAATAAAATCTGAAGAAAGGACAAAAATAAGTGACTGAAAATAAAACAAAAACAAAAACAAGAATCAAGTGTCAAAATAAGAAAAGAAAAAAAATCTGAAAAAAGGCAAAAGAAAGAAAAATAAAAACGTGACAAAAACAAAGGAAGTAAAAAAAACATGAAGAGAAGAGAAAATACACTTTCCTTCCTTCACTCAATCAGATGCATGACCTTTTAACTGCAAGTAAACACTGATTTTCTTCGACTTAATCATGCACTCGATCGTAGAAACGCGCCTTTTTTCTTCTTTTTTTTTCTTTTTTTTTTTTAGGGGGGAGGGATGTGTGTGTGTGTGTGTGTGTGTGTGTGTGTGTGTGTGTGTGTGTGTGTGTGTGTGTCTGTGTGTAAGCGCGCGCACGTGTGTATCTAAAACCTTTACATGAAATCTACCCATTTTTTTTTTCTCTGCAACGATCGATTGAACGTACGTTTTTTTCCTTTTCTTTTTTTCTTTTTTTTCTTTCTTCTTTTGGGGGGGAGGGGGGTTATGGATCTTTTTACCAAACTTTTTGTTACGAGGGTTGCTGTAGCTTTTAAAGTTTGGCGATAGACTTTGCAACTTTGTTATTGTTTTAATTTGTCTGTTCAAGTCTGAAATTGTTATGGATTAATTAATTTTCGCGACCCCTCTCCTTCTTTTCTTGTTTATTCGTTTGTCTGTTTATAATATTCTTTCGTTTATCTATGTTATGATTTTTTTTCTTTTTCTTTTTTTTTACTTTCATCATTATCATTAATTTTCTCTACTGTCTGCTTTTTTTTTTTTTTTTCATATACGTTATGCCTTTTTTGTTTGTTTGTTTGTTTCCATCGTTATCATTTATTTTACTCTACTGTCTACTTAATCATTTTATTTAATATTTCGTTTTCTCTATCTAATTTCATTTACAAATAATTTACTTCTCATTTCAACCATCGTTCTCTTTATCTCTCTTTAATTCTTTTGGTTTACACAAAACGGAAATAGAGAAATAATAATAATAAATGATAATTTTTTAAAAAAGAAAATAAAAAAGAATTAATAAATAAATAAATAAATAAAAAACAGAGGTAAAAAAGTATAAAAATAAAAATAAAAAAAATAAATGAAAAAACGGAGAAAGGATTTTTTTCTTTTTTTTTTTCTTTTCTTTTTTAAGTGCCATTGCATATCCAATACAAAATGGTCGAGAAATGTGTATTGCAGAGAGCT
>NC_051425.1:32946290-32948790 GCF_015228065.2 Penaeus monodon | reverse complement strand
CTCTCTCTCATCTCATCTTATCTCGATCGGCTCTCTCTCTCGCTCTCTCCTTTCTTCTCTCTCTCTCTTCTCTACTCTTTCATCTTCTGCTTCTTCATTCATTTATTTCTTCTCATTCAGTCTCTCGTTCTTCTTGTTATTGTATTCTTCACCTATTTCTCCTTTTTTCTTTGTCCTCTTTTCTTTCTTTCTTCTTTTCTTCGTTTTTCTTCTTCTCTCGTTCTTTCTCTCTCTCGTCTTCTGTTTCATCTCTCTTCTCTCTCTCAATCCACCATCTTCCTCTCTCTCTGTTTTCTACTCTATTCTCTCTCGTCTTCTCTCTATCTTCTGCCTTCTTTCTTTTCATCATCCTCTCTCTCTCTTTCTCTCCTCCTCTCTCTTCTCTCTCTCCTTCCTCTTTCCTCCTCTTCTCCCTTTCATCTCTCCTGCTTTCTTCTCTTCTTCCGCTCCTCTCTCTGCATTCTTCGTGCGCTTCTCTCCTCGATCTATCAGTCTCTCATCGTCGTCTCGTCTCATCAACTCTCTCTTCTGTCTCTCTCGTCTCTCTCTCTCTCTCTCTCTCTCTCGTCTCCATCTCGTCTCTCTCTCGTGCTCCTCTCCTACTCTCTCATCTGACCTGCTCTCTATCATCATTGCTGCTGCATACTCGTCAATACATCTACCTCGAAAACACGTCTCCCTCTTCTAATATATGATATAATAGATATATAAATAATGTTCATTTAGATTATAATGATAATCTTGATATATTGGAATTATCTGTATATTCTTATTATCTTTGCGGCATATATAATGAATTATATAATATATATGTATATTATTTGTTATATATATGAATTTTACTATATATTATATTATATTATATTATATAGTTATATCATATGATATATATATATATATATATTATATATATATTATATTATATATATATATATTTTTATATTGTTGTGTTGTGTGTGTGTGTGTGTGTGTGTGTTGTGTGTTTTTTGATGTAGTGTATGTGTTAGTGTGTGTAGTGTTGTCTATATTCTTCTATCATGATGCGTTGTGTGGTGACTGAAACAACAATATGCTGTGGCCTATTTGTCTCCACGTCCTCCCATTTACCATCGCTCTACTCTACTCAGAGTCAGCAGGTCCTCGTATGATCCTGATCCCTAGATTTTCTCTACGCACTCATCTTCTCATCTCGTCGTATCCTCGCTCCTACGATCGCATGCCAAGCTAGCCTACCGCGTCCCTCCCTCCATGCCCGTCCCTCGACCGGTACTGACCTTCCCTCCATTCCCTACCTCACCTCCTTCCTCCGACCTCACCGCTCCTTCCATCCCTCTCTACTCTTACCCTTCTGTCTGTCAATTTCAACTCTTAATTTGATCTGACAATTAATGGAGAAGAGCAGTTCTGCAGCACTTCATGTGTTTTTGTTTTGCCTTGTTTGTCTGTTGTTGATCTTATGTTCTTTATTATCTTGATTTTGTTTATGTTGGTAATTGTTTTTGATTTGTTATTTGGTATGTTTCTTTATGGTTTTGTTTGTTGTTTTTGGTACAGCATTGTGTTGTTTTGTGTTGTTTGTGTTCTGGTTGTTTGTTTGCTCATTTTTTGATTGTTCATTTGACTTTGGTTATAAAGAAATATCACGCGAATTTCCCTCTTCCTTGTTAATTATTTTTCCTTCGCGTTCTTTATCCTTTGCCTTTCCTTTTCTTAATTATCATCGCTTCTCTTCAATTTTCTTCCTCCTCCTTCTCCTCATTATCATCACCATCCTTCACTTTATCACCCACCATCATTCTCACCATTGTCATTATCTCCAGCGTTTATCGTCTTCTGTCACGCCCCTTCTAGAATTCTGAGAGAGAGGGGGGGGGGAGAGGGAAAGAGAGAGAGGGAGAAAGAGAGGGAGTAGAGTGAAGGAGAGGAGAGAGAGAGGGGGGAGAGAAAGCGCGCGAAGATAGAGAGATAGAGGAGGAGAGAGAGGGGGGGAAATAGAGAAGAGAGAGAGAGAGAAAGACAGAAAGAGAACAACTGAAATGGACGGCAGAGAGAAAAGTGCAAGAATAGGAGAGAAAAAAAACGTAGCATGCTAATAAACAGAGGAGAAAAAGAGAAAAATAAAAAAGAATAGAAATGCTTCGGCACATTTAAGAATTTACTGAAAGTCGGAGGAAAAGGCTTGAGACGATGTCGGGGAATGTCTGCCATTGAGCACTGTCTTCACGCCGCCCACCTTGCGGGCGCGGGCAAGGAAAGGAAGGGGAATATATATACACATATATATATATTAATATATATATTATATATATATATATATATATATATATATATATATATATGTGTGTGTGTGTGTGTGTGTGTGTTTGTGTGGATAGATGAATGTATGTACAGTGTGTGTATGTGTGTGTGTGTTTGGATGGATGTGTGTGTGTGTTTTGTGTGTGTTATATATATATAGATAGATAGATATATAGGTAGAAATAGATACGCATACAGAACA
>NC_051425.1:32931290-32941290 GCF_015228065.2 Penaeus monodon | reverse complement strand
GCATTCCTTCATAAATTTCTCATTTTATTATTTTACTGAAGATCTAATTAGGTGAAGCAGACAACTTTTTTTGTGCATTCTTATGTTTTATTATACCAGAGGCTGAGGCTGTGTGTGTGTGTGTGTGTGTGTGTGTGTGTGTGTGTGTGTGTGTGTGTGTGTGTGTGTGTGTGTGTGTGTGTGTGTGTGTGTGTGTGTGTGTGTGTGTGTGTGTGTGTTGTACGTGTGTGTGTTTGTGTGTGTTTGAGAGAGTAAATTGTGTGTGTGTGTGTGTGTGTAACTCTAAACCAGTTTCGCCAACCCAACGAAGCCTCATCATCTTAGGCTAGAAAATCCAGTCTGAAAATGTGTGTATGTTTTGCATGGCACATCAGCACACATCAAATAGCATTGGAAGATTAACATACAGAATATGATGACGAGATCGTTATGTGTGAATGTATAGATAATGTTGGATGTTATTAATTACATTAGCGTGGTGAGTGTTTGTATGTGTGTGTGTGTGTGTGTTTTTTAAGAGTGTAAATTGTGTGTGTGTGTGTTTGAGAGTGTAAATTGCGTGCGTGCGTGTGTGTGCGTGTGTGTGTGTATGTGCGTGTGCGTGTGTGTGTGTGTGTGTGTGTGTGTG
This sequence comes from Penaeus monodon, assembly GCF_015228065.2. Lineage (NCBI taxonomy): Eukaryota > Metazoa > Arthropoda > Malacostraca > Decapoda > Penaeidae > Penaeus > Penaeus monodon. Next base: position 32,940,662 of record NC_051425.1, on the reverse strand, counting down.
TGTGTGACTGACTATGAAATCCCAGTTTAATTTTTCATTTCACACATTTGCTCTATATCGAATTTAAAATCGCACCAATAAACTGTTTCATAAAGAGCGAACAACATTCAATAATTCCGAGACATTTTATTTTTTGTTTTATTTATCTATTTTATTTTATTTTACTTTTTTTTCTGGAAAAGATTGGCAAAGGTAAAATACAAGGGTAACAAGTGTCGAAAAATATTCATAAATTATTATCATTTGCAATAGCATCGTTGTTATCATTGCATCATCATCATTGCAGCTGTGTTGTTGTTGTTGTTGTTGATGTTGAGAATATTTGTCACGGTTTTAAAAAGACGTAGTTATTGGAATCATGTTGCAATGATCATCCGCTCCGTGCAATATGACTTTATTGGTATTATTGTTATTGCAACGGCCATGGTGTTTTTTTAAAGGGGGGGTTAAGGGGGGGGGTGATTCATTCAAAACACGAGGGCGATATTTGCAATCATATTGCAATCACTGCAACAAAGGACGCTTATGTCGCGCCATGCTGTGTTTTTTCATGACTAATTAACCGATTATTGTTCTTAGTCCGCTTAATAATCGATGTCTGTTCGATGGTATTCTCATTTCCGTCGTGATTATTTCTCGTGAATTATGATGAGTGTTCATAAAGATTGATTATCATATTTCCTGATTTAGAAAAATAGATATATAAGGACAAACAGATATACATATAGGTATGTATGTATGTATATGTATATACATATATATGTATGTGTGTGTGTGCATATATATGTGTGTATGTATATATATATATATATATATATATATATATATATATATATGTGTGTGTGTGTGTGTGTGTGTGTGTGTGTGTGTGTGTGTGTGTGTGTGTGTGTGTTTTGTGTGTGTGTGTGTGTGCGTATGTGTGTGTGTGTGTGTGTGTGCGTGTGCGTGTGCGTGTGAGTGTGTGTGTTTATATATACATATATATATATATATATATATATATATATATATATATATATATATATATATATATAAACACACACACACCACACACACACACACACACACACACACACATATATATATATATATATATATATATATATATATATATATATATATATATATATATATATATATATATATATATGTACATATATATACATACACACACATTTATATATATATATATATATATATATATATATATATATATATATATATATATATATAATACACACACACACACACACACACACACACACACACACACACCACACACACACACACACACACACACACACACACACACACACATATATGTATATATATTATATATATATATATATATATATATATATATATATATATATATATATATATATATATACATGCACACACATACACACACACACACACACACACACACACACACACACACACACACATTTTTTTTTTCTTCTTCTTTTTCTTATATATATATATATATATATATATATATATATATATATATATATATATATATATATATATATATATATATGTGTGTGTTGTGTGTGTGTGTGTGTGTGTGTGTGTGTGTGTGTTTGTATGTATATAATATATGTAATACTGTGTATGTGTGTGTGTGAATAGCCTTTGGAGACGGAAAGGAGAAAAAACGCCTTATATAAAAGAGTACAAGAAACACGATAATAGTAAGCGAAACCTGAGGCCACTTGCCCTGAGCCTGAGTATCCGAGAGAACTTGTGATACTTTCGAAAAGGAAAAAGATGAATCCTTTTTAAAGGAAATCACGAAAAAAAACGTTTGTTACGTGATTACACCTTTTTCTTCTTCTTCTTCTTCTTCTTCTTCTTCTTCTTCTTCTTTTCTTTCTCTCTCTCTATCTCTTTCTTCCCCCCCCTCTCTCTCTCTCTCCTCTCTCTCTCTCTCTTCTCTCTCTCTCTCTCTCTCTCTCTCTCTCTCTCTCTCTCTCTCTCTCTCTCTCTCTCTCTCTCTCTCTCTCTCTCTCTCTCTCTCCATCCTTCGAGTGTCTTTGTGTACCTTTACCTGAAATGTACTTTTTTTTCTCTCTCATATATAATTCATAAAAAAATACTGTAACAGAATCGGATGACACTTTGTATTTCCTGTTAAGATTTTTAATATTTTCTCTAAAATTTTATACGGCAGCGACTGCTTAGTGTAATGATAAGAATATTGGTAATAATGATAACAGTAATTATGAAAACAGTAAAAATATATATATAGTAAGGATAATTATCTTACATTATTATTTATCACTTATTATATTTTATTACGTTATCATTATAATTTTATTATTATTTTATTATTATTATATTATTATATTATTATTATTATTATTATTATTATTATTATTATTATCATTGTCATCATCATCATCATCATTATCGTCATCATCACCATCATCATCATCATCATCATCATCATCATCATCATCATCAATGAATATGATAATAATAATAATAGTAATGATAATGATAATAATAATAAATAATAATAATAATAATAATAATAATAATAATAATAATAATAATAATAATAATAATAATAATAATAATAATAATAATAATAATAATAATAATAACAACAACAACAACAACAACAATTGCAATAGTACTACTAGTAGTAGCAATATCAATAATAGGTAATGATGCTGCTGCTGATAATAATAATAATGTAAACAATGATATTAATAATAATGATAATAATATAGATAATGAAATAACAGCAAAAATAATGATAATATTATTGATAATAATAAGAATGGTGACAATGATAATGGTGATAATGATAATGTTGATAATACTAATAATAATAATGATAAGCAAACGAATATGAATAATAACGCCAACGATAACAAAAGAACAACAACGCTAACAAAAAAAATAACAACAACAAAAGCTAGACCGTTTATCATCGTTTGCGTATTTTCAAAAGAGCATTTTCGAGTAGACTCTTTATGTGTTTAATAGAGCGATTTATTTGATATGATTCGATTATTCCAATCAACAGCTCTTGTTTAGAAGTTGGGTACGGTCGGTTGGCAGGATTCGGAGCCTCGGTCCCGGTTCCGAACCACGATTCTTTGGTCTCTGGTTCTGGCTGGCTGTCTGTGTGTCTGTCTTGTGCGGTATAGAAGCCGTTTTCTCTGTCTGTTTATATGTCTGTCTGTCTGTCTGTCTTACTGTGTTTCTGTCTGTCTGTCTGTGTTTCTGTCTGTCTGTCTTACTGTCTTCATGGCTGTCATGTCTTCATACCTGTCTGTCTTTCTTTCTGTCTGTCTTACTGTCTTCATGTCTGTCTGTCTGTTTGTCTTATTGACTTTCTGTCTGTCTGTCTCTCTGCCTGCGCGGTATCTTTTTCTCTGTCTGTATGTCTGTTTCCGTCTCTGTCTCTGTTTGTCTCTTGTGTATCTCACCCCCCCCCCCCTTTCTCTCTCTCTCTCTCTCTCTCTCTCTCTCTCTCTCTCTCTCTCTCTCTCTCTCTCTCTCTCTCTCTCTCTCTCCTCACACACACACACACACACACTCTCTCTCTCTCTCTCTCTCTCTCTCTCTCTCTCTCTCTCTTATCTACCTGTCTGTATATCTTTATCTATCTTTATATCCCCTCTGCCTATACCTTCGCCAAAAACACATATAGGTATATATATATATATACATCTGTCTGTTTGCCTGTCTGTTTGCCTATCTATCTTCCAAATGATCTCCCAAGATCTATATCAATCTATCTGACACTGTATCTGAATTTCTAATCAATATAACCGGGTGCCCACAGCGTCCCTACTGCAAACAGATAGATAGATAGGCTGATATGACCTTGATTAGACAGATTAGATAGATAAATAGATAGGTAGATGGATAGATAGATAGATAGATTGATTAATAGCTAGATACATACATACATAGAAGGATAGATAGATAGATAGATAGATAGATAGATGGGTAAACAAATAGATAGATACATAGATAGATAGACAGATAGATGGATAAATAGATAGATACATAGATAGATAGATGAATAGATATGTGTATGTGTATGTGTGTGTGGGTTAGTTGGATAGACAGATAAATACATAGATACATAGATAGATAGATAAATGGCTATGTGTGTGTGCGTGTGTGTGTGTGTGTGTGTGTGTGTGTGCATACGTACATACACACACGGAGCGCAGAGAGACATAGCAAAAGGGGAGAAAACCGAGTTGTCTCAATTACCCCACCCCCCTCTCGCACACATAACCCCCCCCCCCCCGCCCCCATCCAATTACAACCTTAGCGTCGGCATCTCCCGTTCCCTCCCTTAAACTTTTTTTTTTTTTTTTTATGTGGTCCCGGTCCCCTGCCGGACGTTTTTTTTTTTTTTCTTTTTTTCTTTTTTTTTCTTTTTCTTCTATTTCGTTTTACTTATATTTTTCCTTATCTATTAATTTATCTATTTGCGTTTGTTTCAATTTCATCATGGATTTGGTTCGTCTGTTCGTTTTATTAAACATATATGTTTTGTTTGTTTGTTTATTTATTTATTCATTTGTTATTTTGGTAATCATTATTTATTGACTTATTCGGCATTTTTTTTTATCTTTCTCTATTCTTTTAATTTCTCTTTTATCTCCATTTTTCCTTTCTCCTCTCTCTTCTTATTTCGTTTATCAGTTTTTCTTCGTTTCTGTTTTCCTTCACTTTCTCCTTATATTCCTTCCCCCTCATCTTCTGTTACTTCTTCTTCCTCCCTCTCCTTATTCTTCCCCCTCTCGCTTCTTCCTCTTCCTCTCTTTCTCAGTCTTCTTCTTCCCATTTCTCTCTACCTCTTCTCTTTTCTCCCTCTTCTTCTTTCTTTTTCTCTTTCTTCTTCCATCTCCTCCCTCTTCCTCGGTCTCTTCTCCCTCTCTCTGTCTCCTCTTCTTCTCGTCTTCCTCCTGTCCTACCCAATTTCCTTCTTCCCTCAATTCTGCCTTTTCTTTTCTCTTCTCTTTCCCTCCTTCTCTCTCCCTTTTTGCCTTCCCATATTTTCCCTTTCTCCTTTCCCTTCGTCCCATTGTCCTCCCTCTTTCTCCCCTTCCTTCTTTTCTCTCTCTCTCTCTCTCTCTCCTCTCCTCCTTCCCTTCTTATTCCTCATCCTCCTTCTCCTCCTCCTCTTCCTTCTCCTCCTCGTCCTCCTCTATATTTTCCTCCTCTCCCTCCTCTTCCTCCTCCTCCTCTTCCTCCTCCTCCTCTTCCTCCTCCTCTTCTTCCTCCTCCTCCTCCTCGTGTGTTCACCCCCTTCTTCCCTTTCCATTCATCCTTTCCCGTTTCCCCTCCTTCTCCTCTCCTTTTCCTCTCTCTCTCTCTCTCTCTCTCTCTCTCTCTCTCTCTCTCTCTCTCTCTCTCTCTCCTCCTTCTCTCCCTCTTCTCCTCCTTCTCTTCTCTTTCCTCCCCTCTCTCCCTCCCTTTCCTCCCTTCCTATCACCTTCCTCTCTTCCCCTCCTTCCTCCTTTTCTCCCTTCTCTCCCTCCCTTTCCTCCCTTCCTATCACCTTCCTCTCTTCCCCCTCTTCCTCCTTTTCTCCCTTCTCTCCCTCCCTTTCCTCTTTTCCCCCCTCTTTCCTCCCTTTCTCCCTTCTCTCCCTCCCTTTCCTTCCCCCCCCCCCCTCAGCCCCCGGGCCAGAATGCCACCAATTCCCTTTACTAATCTACCCAGCAGATTATTAATAATTGGATGCCGAGGGATAATATCATTCACATTTAATTCGAAATTTTGGTTTCTATCCGGTCCCTTCTCTCCCCCCTCCACCCCCCTCCCCTTTCCTGCTCTCTCTTACTACCCTCCCCCTCCCTCCTTAGCCCCACTTCCCCCTTACTGGTTTTCCTCCCTGCCTTCCCTTTCCTCCTTCCCTTAAACCCCCCTTACTGGTTTCCCTTATTCCTCTCCCCTTCTCCCTTGCCCTTGCCCTACCCTTTTTGTCCTATTCCCCTCCCTTACTGCCCTCCCCTCTTAACCGATTTTACCCTTAACACCTCCCTTATTAGTTTCTCATATCCCCCCCACCTTTTTTCCCTTACCTCTTACCCCTGCCTCTTTATCCCTACCCTTCTATTCCCCTCCTTCACTCCCCTCGCTTCTCCCCCCCTCTCTCCTTTTCTTTAGGGGGGAAGGGAGAAGGGGGAAGAAAGGGTTATTTTTCTCTATTAATAACCCTAAAATAAACATGTCTATGTATGAAATGAGTTTCGAGCCAGAAATTTGAAAACAAATATTAATGATCGCGTTAACAAGGAGAAAAAAAAAATTGAATCGGTGTTATTACGAATTTTCAAATAATATCTTTTTATTTCTTTTTTTTCTCTCTCTCTCATCTCCTTTTTTCTATCTAGATCACTTACATTTTTTTCTTAATTTCTCTTTTTTTTTTCCAGACTCGAATTGCGTTTAATATCACCCGGAATTATAAATGCGGCATATGATCCTATTAAGTGATTACCCTAAAAAAAGAAGTTTATTGATGCTATGGATTCACTATATGATTTTCATTGAAATTTCTTTCATACGCAAATATAGTAATTATTTAAATTAGAGAGGGGGGAGGTGGGTGGGGAGGGGAGGAGAGAGAGGATGGAGGAGCGAGAGAGAGAGAGAGAGAGAGAGAGAGAGAGAGAGAGAGAGAGAAGAGAATGAGAGAAGAGAGAGAGAGAGAGAGAGAGAGAGAGAGAATGAAAATAAGAGAGATAAAAATCTGTGGGGAGTAAAGACAGAGAGACAGACAGACAGACATAAAAGCAAACTGAAAACAGGTATTTATAAATTGATTTTTTTAATGAATTATCACACACACACACAGTTGATAATCAAGCTTGTGTTTCAGAGGCTTAGCCTGGATTCTTTACCTATGTGTTTGTCGCTCTATCTATCGCTTTATCTATTTTGCCTCTTTTCTTATCTCATTATCTTTTCGTCCATCTCATCTCTATGTATATCTGTCTATAATCCATTTCTTGTCATACCTGTTTCCTCTCTCTCTCTCTCTCTCTCTCTCTCTCTCCTCTCTCTCTCTCTCTTCTCTCTCTCTCTCTCTCTCCCTTCTTTTCCTTCCTCCTCTCCTCTCTTCTCCTCCTCTCCCTCCTCTCCCTCACTCCTCCCTTCTCTCCTCTCCTTCCCCTCCTTCTCTCTCTTCTCTCCTCCTCCCTTCCTCCTTCTCACTTCTTCCCGTCATCCCATCCCTCCCCTCGTGCCTCCACTTCCACCTTCCCTCCTCCCCTGCAATTCCCCATTCCTGTCCTTCCCTCACCCTCCGGAAATCATCTCCATCTAAACCCATCCTCCCACTACGTCATTAGGACATTCGTATAACTTCCACGCATCTTTGCCCTCTATGGCGTCTCTCGTCCTGTACCATTGATGGCATACCGGTACTGTTCTGAACTACCTGGCATCATTGCCCCCTGTGGCTCCCTCCTTGCACTGGTATTACGGGATTATGTCCTTGTTTAACCCTGAATCTATCCTCATGCACCTTCCTCCCTGCTCCTCGTTTACCCTAGGCACCATACTATGGTAATAAAACCTTACCTGACATAGATTATGGCGTGATGGCTGTGTGTCGTGCCTTGGTGCTGCTGGTTTCTGGGGTTAGTGTGTCGTTCGTTTGGATTTTCTTGAATCGCGTGAAACTCGCTCGTCACCTTCTTTTCTGCTCCTCTGTTTTACGCACACGCACATATATGTATATATATAAATATATATATATATACATATATATGTGTGTGTGTGTGCTTGTGTGTGTGTGTTTGTGTGTGTTTATGTGTGTGTTTGTGTGTGTGTGTTGTTTGTGTGTGTATGTGTGTGTGTGTTTGTGTGTGTGTGTATCTCTGTCTCTCTGTCTGTGTCTCCCTTCTATCTCTCTATATCTCTCTCTATCTCTCTATATACCTGTATATATATATATATCTGTATATATCTGTATATATCTGTATATATCTCCATATATCTCCATATATCCCTATATATCTCCATATATCCCCATATATCTCTATATATCCCCCAAATATCTCTATATGTCTCCATATATCCCTTTATATCTTCATATATCCCTTTATATCTCCATATATCCCCATATATCTCCATACTCTCATTTTCTATATCTCTATATATCTTCCTATCATTCTCTCTCTTTCTCTTTGCCTTTCCCCCCTCTCTCTCTCTCTCTTTGCCTTTCTCTCCCCCCCCCCTCTCTCTCTCTCTTTTCTCTCTCTTTGCCTTTCTCTCCCCCCCCCCTCTCTCTCTCTCTCTTCTCTCTCTTTGCCTTTCTCTCCCCCCCCTCTCTCTCTCTCTTTGCCTTTCTCTCCCCCCCTCTCTCTCTCTCTCTGCATTTCTCTTTCGTTCTTCTCTCCTTCTGTGTTTCTCTATCTCCTTATCTATCTAACGTTTACAAGAAAGATGGTTATGTTTTCGTTGATCATGTTGCAAGGCCGACCGATTAATTGTCTCTTGCAATCTGTGTGCATTGTTTCACTTGACACGGCAGAGGATATTAATGAAGCCGGCGCATGTATCAGCGGCCACTTTTGTAATGTCTCATTGCTGAATATAAGAGAATAAGAAAAAAAAGAAAGAAAATAAGAGAAAGATAGAAATGTTAATCATAAGGAGACAAGGAATAAAATAATATAACAAAATTATGAGAATGAGTATGAATAAATAAATTAATATCTATCTATCTATACATCTATCTGTATATATCTATATATATAGATAGATAGATACAGAGAGAGAGATGAATAAAAAGAAATATAGATACAAGATATGTAAGGACATACGAGTATACTGCAGACATACGAATAATCACGGGAAAGTAACCTATATATTCCTTTCTAAATTCCGCTTTTGAGTTCATTCGCATCCGCCAAATTTTAGCGACCGTGTGATAGAAGCTTAACCGTAGTTTAACGCTAGGAAACCACTCCCCCCTCCCCTCGCCCTCCTCCTCCTCCTCCTCTTCCTCCTTCCCTCCTCCTCCCCTCACCGCTCACCCATCCCCCTTCCCCCTTCCCATCCCCATTCCCCCTCCCCACTCTCCTCCCCTTCCCCCTCCTCTCCCCTCCTCCCGATAAGTCCCATTCTTACGCCTGCTTGACTACTTACCTGCTTGCCTGCTTCTTGTCCTGCTTCCTCATACCTCTGCTTTTGCTTGTGTGGTGCTTTGTTTCGACCATGGTTCAATTTGGTCATTATGAACGTGCGTGTTTTGAGGGGGGGGGGGGTGCTTTGTGTTTGAGTGTGTGTTGTAGTGTATTGTGTGTGTGTGTGTGTGTGTGTGTGTGTGTGTGTGTGTGTGTGTGTGTGTGTGTGTGTGTGTGTGTGTGTTAGAGA
>NC_051425.1:32913790-32916290 GCF_015228065.2 Penaeus monodon | reverse complement strand
GTGTTTTCGTACACGGGTGAAAATGCCGTTTATATTATTCCTTTTGAACTCTCGTGACCTATTTTTAGACAATCAATTGCACATCTTGACCTTTTTTTCTCTCTTTTTTTCGTTATCGCTCATTTTTTTTTTACGTTTTTATTTGTGTTTTAAGGAAGACAAGACACGGAAAGCGATTGATTTCTTAATAATCGTGGTGTTTGTGTAAAGAGGAAAATAAGATGTTTAGAAGACATGGAAGAGAGAAGAGAAGGATGGAGTGTATAGAAAGAGAAAAAAAAATTGGAAGATAAAGAAAAGGTGTGTAAAGGAGGAGGAAGAAATAAGGGAAGAGAGAAGGAAGAGGAAGAGAAAGAATGAATAGAAAGAAAAAAAAATGAGAAATTGGACGATAAAGAAAGGTGTGTAGAGGAGGAGGAAGATAAAAAGGTATATAGAGACAGAGAAGAGAGAAAAAGGAAGAGGAAAGAGCGAAGAGGAGAAAGAGGAAGAACAATAAGACATAGAGACAGAAAAGAGAGAAAGGAGGAAATGTATAGAAAGAGAGAACAGAAAAGGGAAGAAAAATAAAACACGAAGAGAAAGAGCGAGAAAGAGAGAAATATTGGAATGGAAAGGAAAGTAATGGATAAAAAAAAAATGAAGACGAAGAGGAGGAAGAAGAATGTACAGAGACAGAGAAAAGGGAGATAGAGAGAAAGAAAATTGACATAGAGAAACAGAGAAAGGGAAGAGTTGGAAAACGAAGTGAAGGAAAAGGAAGAACTGAAACAGGGAAAAGGCAAAAGAATAATAGAGACAAGGAGAGAAAGAGAAAAGGGGATAAATAATAATAATGATAATAGAGACAGAAGAGAAAAAGGGAAAGGGGAATAAAGCAAAATAATAATAGAGAGAGAAGAGAGGAAGAGAAAGGGGAATAAAAAAGAATAATAATAGAGACAGAGGAGAGAAAGAGAAAGAGAATAAAGAATAATAATAATAGAGACAGAGGAGAGAAAGAGAAAGGGGAATAAAGCAAAATAATAATAGAGAGAGAAGAGAGAAAGAGATAAAGGAAGGAAAATAATAAACGGAGTCAGGGAAAAGCAAGAGGATGTAAAAGAAAAAGAATAAACAGTGACAGAAGAGAAGACAGGGGAATATAGAGAATGAATAGAGGGAAGAAAGAGGAAAATGTTGAGAAAGTAGAAGAATGGAAAGAGGCAACAAAGGAGAAGAAATAAAATAGAGGAGAAGAATAAGAGAAAGCAAGAATAGAGGAGAAGAGAAAATCTATGGAGAAGAGAGGAGAAATAAAAATGCGAAGTGAAGAAGTGGAAGAAAAAAATGTACAGAGAAGAGGGACACAAAGAGAAAGAATGAATAAAGCAAGAGAAGAGAAAGACGAAAAATCAGAGAGAGAAATGAGAAGAGAAAAAAAAAACAGAAGAAGGAGAATATCTAGAGACATAGAAGAGGTAGAAGAGAAAGAAAAAGAATGAAGACAAAGAAGAAAAGGAAAACGTATTTACATAATGGCGCGAAGAGGAGGAAAAACCACTCGATGGATGGCGATATTTTCTTTTCTTTGCGCGTGCGTGTGTGTTTGTTTGTTGTGTGTGTGTTTGTTTGTTTGTGTGTGTGTGTGTTTGTTTGTGTGTTTGTTTGTTTGTGTGTGTGTTTGTTTGTTTGTTTTGTGTGTGTGTTTGTTTGTGTGTGTGTGTGTGTGTGTGTGTGTGTGTGTGTGTGTGTGTGTGTGTTTGTTTGTTTGTGTGTGTGTGTGTATATATGTGTGTGTGCGTGTGTGTTCGCATATGCGTGTCCAAACATATACCTTCCCTTCACCGCCCCCCCACCCTCTAAACCCCCCTGATCCCACCCTCCCAACCCCCTCCCCCAACTCCCTCCCAAACGCATGTTGCTCTGTCACCCCCCCTCCCCTCCCCCTCCCCCTACGTCTTCCGGCGGCCTTCGGGGAACCCCCAAATGACGACAATAAGAATCCACACGAGAAAGAAGCTGTCTGGGGTAAGGGCCATAATATCCCCGTTGGTACAAGTTTCTCCGTTAGGCCTAAGCGTGAAGCCTCCTCGCGCGCGCACACACGCGAGCGTCTTGGGGCTCCTTCTGTGAGAGGCTCTGAACGGAAGGAACGAGAGGGAGAAGAAGAAGGAGGAGGGAAAGTTATTATTTTTTCTGAACGGAAGGAACGAGAGGGAGCTTTTTTTTTTTCTTTCTTTTTTTTTTTTTCTTTTTTTTTTGGCTCGAGGTTCAAGTTTCTTTGAATTCTTTCTTTTTCACGGTTTTTATTTTGCTTTTTTTTCTGTTTTTCTGTCTCTCGGAATTTTTATTTTCGTGGTGACAAGTTTATTGGTCTGTTCTGTTTCCTTTTCCCCGTCCTTGGGAGCTCGCTCGCACGCACGCCGCATGTTTATTGGTACAGCTATGACCAGCAGGCACATATTCCTGCAGTTATCCTGGTACACACAGACATATGTATAATAATATATATTTATGT
>NC_051425.1:32898790-32908790 GCF_015228065.2 Penaeus monodon | reverse complement strand
TATCATTATTGTAATTATATTCATTATCTAACGTACTGTTGTTGTTTGATGAGCATTATCACCATTATCAGAGTTATTATCCTTATTATCTGTGCATTTGTTATTATTGCTATTGCTATATCTATGACTATCATTATCATCATTATTGTTCTGTTTTCTCCTACTACTGCTGCTGCTACTATTATTACTATTAATTTTACTATCATTATTATTACGATTCTTAATGCCATTCACAAAAACACTTGTATTTTCATCGTTCTTAGTTTCCTCCTTATGTAAAGCTGTCAAAATAGAAAGGCGTTAGAACCACATTCCTGTGGCTGTAACTTATAAACTATACATTTTAAAACCAGAATTTATAAACTATACATTTATAAACTATCATTGTTTTAACTCTAATTCATGAACTAGACATTCATATGCCTGTATGTTTTCGTACACGTGTGTTTCTGTTCGTGTGTGAATCTGTTTGATCTGTTAAATGCCTATTTTTTCTGTAGCAAACGTTGTTGTTAAGTATTAGTATGATGTTTTTGTTGTTTTTGTTTTGTTTGTTGGTGGTTGTGGTGATGGCGACGTTGTTGTTGCTGTTGTTGTGTTGTATTCTGTAGTCTCTCTCTCTCTCTCTCTCTCTCTCTCTCTCTCTCTCTCTCTCTCTCTCTCTCTCTCTCTATCTCTTTCTCTCAATCTCTCTCTCTCTCTCTCTCTCTCTCTCTCTCTCTCTCTCTCTCTCTCTCTCATCTCTATCTTCTATCTATCTTCTATCTATCTTTCTATCTCCTCTCTCTCTCTCTCTCTCTCTCTCTCTCTCTCTCTCTCTCTCTCTCTCTCTCTCTCTCTCTTCTCTCTCTCTCTCTCTCTCTCTCTCTCTCTCTCTCTTCTCTCCTCTCTCTCTCTCTCTCTCTTGGTGCAAATCTTCATTTAACGTGAAACAAAGACAAACGGAAAAATGGGGGCGTGGCTACCGGTGAAGAGGCGTGTCGTTTGGGCGTGGAAGGAGGCGTGGTCACGTGACTCAGCGAGAATAGAAGAATTTCCAGTGGAGAGGTGGAAGGAGGGAGGAGAGGAAGAGGAGAGAGGGGGGAGGAGGGGGAGGAGAGGGCGGCAGGAGGTAGGAGGGAGGAGAGGAGGAAGGAGAGAGGAGAGGAGGAAGGAGAGAGGAGAGGAGGAAGGAAGGAGGAGAGGAGGAGGAGAGAAGGGGGAAGGAGGTAAGGAGAGGATGCGAGGATGCGAGAAAAGGAGGAAGGAGTGAGGAGAGAAGGGGGAAGGAGGGGGAGGAGAGGGCGGGGAAGGGGGGGGGGAGGAGAGAAGGAGGAAGGAGGGAGGAGGCGAATAAGGAGAAAGAGAGAAGTGGGGATAGAGATAAAGAAGTGGGTAAGAGGAAGAGGTTGAGGAGGAAGAGAGAGAGTTTGATGAGGATGGAAAAGGGGAAGGGAGAAGGAAAAGGGAATGGTGAGAACCAGAGGAAAGGGAGAAGGGAGAACAAGGGTGAGGGTTGGAGAAAACAAGGAGGGAGATTAGTTGGTGGAAGGAGAAGAAGGGGAAGGAGGGGAAGAACGAAGGGAGGAAGGGTGAGGATAGGAAGAGAAAGGAGGAAGAAGATAGGAAGGGTGAGGATAGGAAGATAGGAAGGAAAGGTGAGAATAGGGGGAGAAGGGAGAGGATTTAGAAGCATCTGTTGCTGTGACGTTTTCTGGTTCTTTTATCTTTTCCTCTTTTACCTTTTCGACAAATTTTCTCTTTTCCCTTCAGTATATATATATATATATATATATATATATATATATATATATATATATATATATATATATATATATATATTATATAAATATGTATGTGTGTGTGTGTGTGTGTGTGTGTTGTGTGTGTGTGTGTGTGTGTGTGTGTGTGTGTGTGTGTGTGTGTGTGTGTGTGTCTGCAATTCTGCCTGTTTGTTTGTTTGTGCGCACGATTTTCTGTACGTGTGTCTGTGTGTCTGTGAATTGGTGTATGTGTGTCTGTACTTACAGGCGCATGTGTTCAGCTTTTATATGCATGTAGGCGTCTCTGTGTACGTGTCTGTGCGTATGTCCGTTCGTATATTTATGTGTGTGTGCATGCGCTTAAATTCCGCTTAGAGAAACTGTACTCTCGTAAACTCCCCAAGTACAATCACCTGGCATGTCGTCCCAAAGCTTATCAGTGACCGAGAGTGATATTGCACAAAGTTGCATAGGATTGCGAAATACGTTTTCTTTTTCTTTTTTCATTATTACTTTCGGTTTATTTTTTGTGTGGGGTTATCACTGGTATTTGTTTTGGTTGTTTTAAGGATTAGTGGTTAATTTTTCTGTCTATTTATTATCAACAACATCAACTTCAACATCACCATCAATATCAACTTCAATATCATCATCAACATTAACATTAACATTAACATTGACACTGACATTGACATTAACATTGACACTGACATTGACATTGACATTAACATTAACATTAACATTAACGCTAACATTAACTTAACATTAAGATCACATTAATATCAATATTAACATTAACATTAACATCAAGATCAACATCATTATCAACATCAACATCAAAATAAACATCAACATCAACATCAAAACAAACATCAACATCAACATCAACATCATCATCACAATCATCACCATCTTATATCATGACATTTAGATATTTACATACTTCCTTCAAAAGTTACAGTTACAGAAAAAATACATGACACACCCACCAACCTTACAGAAAATACAATAAAAATGCAATATGATACAGTGTGATACATTTCTAGGTATTTCCTTCACACACACACACACACACACACACACACACACACACACACACACACACACACACACACACACACACACACACACACACACACACACACACACACACAATATATATATATATATATATATATATATATATATATATATATATATATATATATATATATATATCCATCAAGTTTCAACGGTTTTACGAATGGGTGCGGTTATTATAGCCGATTGTTCATTTTAGCAGAGTGGTTGTTTTGAGTCGTTTGGCTGAGAGGTTTTGTCGTTTCCTTGGTTGTGGTTGCTTGGTTGAGTGTCCGTTTTAGTAGATTTGTTGTTTTGGTTGAGTTGTGGTTGTTTTGCTGGTTGTGGCAGTTTTAGTATATTGGTTGTTTCAATCGTTTGGTTGAGAATTGTGGTTGTTCCGCTAGTTGTGATTGCTTGGTTGATTGTCCGTTTAGTACAGTGGTCGTTTAGAGTTGTTTGTGTTTGTTTCGCTGGCTGTGGTTGTATGGTTGAACATTTTGGTTGTTTTGGAAGGGGAAAGTTACCTGGTTGATTGCTTTCGCTTGGCTGAAAGAGTGCGGTTGGTCGGGTGACTGTAAGTCTTCGTTGACCCGAAAGATGTGGTTGCATGGTTGAGTAGGAGCGAGGGGCGTGGCCACCGGGCGGGTTAGAAGCAAGAACTTGAAGCGGCGTGTGTGGGCGTCGTTATTAACATAAGCATGTGTGAACGGAGAGGAGGGGAGGGGGGGTACCTGTGTGTGTGTGTGTGTGTGTGGAGGGAGAAGGAGGAGGAGGGGAGGGGGGGGAGAACTTGTGTGTGTGTGTGTGTGTGTGTACGTGTGGAGGGAGGAGGAGGAGGGGCGGGGGGAAGGCACTTGTGAGTGTGTGTGTGGAGGGAGGAGGAGGAGGGGAGGGTATGAAATCCTCTATGTGTGTGTTTGTGTATTGTGTGTATGTGTGTGTATTATATATATATATTAAATATATACATATATATATATACATACATACATACATATATGTATATATATATATTTATTTATTCATATATATACTGTAAATATATGTATGTGTGTGTGTGCTTGTGCATGTCTGTTTTATATGATGAAAATATGCAGATGGACAATACACGCCGGCGCGCTTGTGCGCGCGCACTCTACGATTTTACACATGTATCGCTCATGTTAACAACGAAGGGACTGAAACACGCCCACCCTCCTGCACCCTCTCCCTCCCTCCTGCCCTCTCTCCCTCCCTCCTGCCCTCTCTCCCTCCCTCCTGCCCTCTCTCCCTCCCTCCTGCCCCTCCCCCTCCCTCTTGCTCCCAAGGCAGTAGGGGGGAGGGGAGGGAGAATATGGGGGAGGGTGCTCACAAGGGGTTGGGGGAGGGGAATCAGCAAAGGGTTGTGGGGGGGGGGGGGGTCAGCAAGGGGGGAAAGGGATGGCAGCAGGAAGAGGAAGCATCGGGGGAGGATATGAGGGGGGAGAGGGGAGGATATGAAGGGAGGGGGGGTTAAAGATATCAGGAGGAGGTTGGGGAAATCAGGAGGGGAAGGGAAGGAGGATATGAGGGGAGGGAGGAGAGGATAGAAGGGTGAAAAGAGACTAAGATATGAGGAGAGATTAAAGCATGAGAGGGAGAGGTTAGGGTATGAGGAGGGGGGGAGGGGGAAGGGCAGGATTTGTAGGGGGAGGGGGTATGACAGGAGAGGGGAGGTTAGGATATGAGGAGGGGGGGGGAGGGGAGGATTTGAAGGGGGAGGGGGATATGACAGGAGAGGGCAGGTTAGACCATGATAGGGGGTGTGGAAGGAATAGAGGGGGGGGGAGGGGAGGAGGAAGGCGTGTTATCCCCGGCAGGACCGTCAGCCTGGCGGGGAGGGTTGTCTTTGCCCAGCGGGATCTTGCCAACTCTCTGCCGAGTCCTGCTGCTTCCTGGGTGGCCGCCTTTCTGCTGACCCCCCACCCCCCCACCCCCTCTCCCCACCCCTCTCCACTCCCCTGCCCCTCCCAAATATCGTCTCCCCCTCCCTCTTTCCATCCCCCCCAACCGCCCCTCCCAATTACCCTCTCCCTCACTCTCCCCCTCTCTCCTCTTCCATCTTGTTTATCCACTCTCTTCACATCTCCCAAACCATCTCATCTTCTTTCTTTCTTCCTCCCCCCCTACGCTTCCCCACTCCCCCCCCCCATCCCCTTCGCCTTTCCCCTATCCTGCCCGTCTTCTTTACCCCCCCTCCCCTCCCCTCCCTCTCCTTCTCTTTCTTTTAAAACCGATTCTGCTATAACTACCACTACTACTTATACTACTATTACAACTATTGCTACCACTACTATTACCAACACTGCTTTTACTGCTACTACTACTATTACTACTACTACTAATGCTACTACTAATGATAGCTATACTACTACCATTACAACTGCTACTACTAAATCTAACACTAACTACCACCACCAATACTACTACTACCACTGCTGCCACAACTGTTACTACTACAACTACTGCAACTACTACTTTCACTACTACCACTACTCTTCCTCCTCCTCCGTCTACTACTACTACTCTTTTTACTACTATTACTACTACTACCACCGCTAGAATGACTGCCATTGTTACTACCACTTCTCCTCCTCCTACAACTACTAATACTAAT
This sequence comes from Penaeus monodon, assembly GCF_015228065.2. NCBI lineage: Eukaryota > Metazoa > Arthropoda > Malacostraca > Decapoda > Penaeidae > Penaeus > Penaeus monodon. The sequence continues at coordinate 32,903,351 of NC_051425.1, read as the reverse complement.
ACTACTACAGCTACTACTACAGCTATAACTACTTCAACTATAACTAATAGAGCTACTACAAACAACTACTACTACAACTATAACTAATAGAACTACTACAACATACTACTACAACAATAACTACTACAACTACAACCACTACAACTACTACTGCTTTTACCACAAGCCTCCTCCCTCTCTCTCTTTTCCCGCCCTCTGCTCGCTGCCCTTACAGCCCTCTCCCCTGCTGATATCCCCTGCTGACGCACTGTTCCCTGCTGTTGCAACTGGTCATCTGTTACCTGCTGGCTACTGAAGAAGTCATATCCCTAGACAATTTCAGAGGCGGAGGTATGAGGGAGAAAGAGAGTGCAGGGGGGAAACGGGGGGGACGGAGAGAGGGGCGGGTAGGAAGAGAGTGGAAGAGAGACGGGGGGGAAGAGAGAGGGAAAGATGTGTGTGTGTGTGTGTGTGGAAGAAAGATGTGGAGAGAGAGAGAGAGAGACGGTGGGAGGGAGGGAGGTAGAGAGGGAGGGAAAGAGAGAGAGAGAGAGAGAGAGAGAGAGAGAGAGAGAGAGAGAGAGAGAGACCAAAGACAAAACGAAACAAACACACACACAAGAAAAAAAAATCCACACGAAAGAGAAAACACGCACTTTTTTCCAAGAATAAAGACAAAGTGATAAAGCAAGAAAAAAAAGAAAAGAAAAAAAAGAACTTAGAAAAAATATATATTCACGTCGGCATAACAAAGTGAATTAGGAACTCACTGCCGTCCGCCGGCGAGGCTACGTTGACCTTATCTTAAAGCGAGCGTCCAACTGACCTGAGTCCAGCCTTCGTCGCTTGTTTATGAATGAATAAATACGTGTATAGATCAGCTGATATCTATGTGCGATCAATATAGATATATATGTGATGGATTCACTCGCTCATGGAGATATGTGTGGTTAATGAGGGCGTGTGTGTTAATGTTATGTATGCATGTGTGTGTTCATGTTCCCTTGTGGACATACATATGACCGTACGTGGAGTTTCATTATGTGTGTGTGTGTGGGTTTGTGTGTGGGTGTAGGTGTGCGAGTGTGTGCGTCAATGCCCTGCTCTTGTGTGTGTGTTTGTAGTGTTTCTTTGTGTGTGTGTGTGTGTGTGTGTGTGTGTGTGTGTGTGTGTGTGTGTTTGTTGTGATCGTTTTTGTGTTTGTGTGCTTATGCATGTGATTGTGTTCGATTTGCTTTGTTTACAAAATGTACTTACCCTATACTTGTGTGTGTGTGTGTCTGTGTTTATGCATTCGTGATTATTTGTGTGTATGTGTACGTTCATGTAAATATATATATATATATATATATATATATATATATATATATATATATATATATATATATATATATGTATAGTAATATATATATATATATATATATATATATATATATATATATATATATATATTATATATATATATATATATATAGTGTTTTTTTTTTTATTTTTGTTTTTATTTTTTTACTCAGATGATATTAGATAATATTTATACTAATAACGAGGATAATGATTATGATAATATTAATAATAGTAATCATAATGATAATGATGATAATGATAATAAAGTAATAGTACTACTAATAATAAAAAATATAAAATAAGAAATAAGAGTATCCTCGCTGGGGAGATAGGAGAGAAAATGATAAAGTCATAAAATGAAAGATAGGGAGAGAGGATTATGTGAATGGGGCAGGGAAGATGAGAGGGGAAAATAGTGTACAATGAAAAAAAAAAGGGCATAAACTATATTTTCAGAATTAGAGGAGAAAGGAAGAAGAAGGAAGGGAAAAGAAATGGGGGAATAAGATAAAGGAGAAAAGGTGAGAATGGATGTTGAGGGGAAATAGGGAAGAAGAAAAAAAAGAAAAAGGAAAGAGAGGATAGAAAAAAATGTAAGGAGGAAAAGGGGGGGATAGATGGAAGGAAAGATAGAGAGAAGAAAGAGGTGACGAAAGGGAGAGAGGAAAAGGCAACAAATGACAGGAGAGAAGGGGAAAATATATGGGAAAGGGAAGATGAGATGCGAAGAGGGAGAAATGAAAGGAGGGAAAAAGGGTGAAAAGAGAAAGAGCGGCAGGAGATGAAAGGGGAGAGAGGATAGGGAGAGAGAGACAAAGAGGATTAGAATAAGGGGAGAGGAAGAGGGGGAAAATTCTTTCCTTTTTTCTTGATCTTTCAATTTTTCTTATGGAAAAGGGGGGAGGAAACACAGAAAGAATAAAGTGAGGGGAGAAGAGAGAATGGGAGGACAGTGAGGAAAAAAAGAGGGCAAAGGCTAAACAAAAGTAGAAGATAGGAAGTACGAAAACGAGGGAAGGAGTAAAGAAGGGAACAGAGAGAGAGAGGAAGAGGGTGAGAAAGTGAGAGAGAGGGGGGAGGGGGGAAGAGAGAAGAGAGCAGAGAGAAGAAGAGGAGAGAGAGAGAGAGAGAGAGGAGAGAGAGAGAAGAGAGAGAGAAGAGAGAGAGAAGAGAGAGAAGAGAGAGAAGAGAGAAGAGAGAGAGAGAGAGAGAGAGAGAGAGAGAGAGAGAGAGAGAGAGAGAGAGAGAGAGAGAGAGAGAGAGAGAGAGAGAAGCCTAAAAAAAACAAAAACGAAAAAAGAAAGATAAAAGGAAAGAGGAAGGATAGGGGAAATGGGGAAAGAAAAAAATATCCCTGAAATGTGAAAAGAACGGAGAAAGAAAAAGAGAAAAAAGGGGGAAGCCGAATGAACGATAAAGAGAAGATAGAAATAAAGAGAGAACGTCAAAAAAGAGTGAAGAAATATATAATAAAATAGAGAAAGAAAAACAAATCGGAGACAAGAGAAAGAGAAAATGGAATTAAATATAACAAAAAATAATAATAGGAAGAGTTAATAAAGAAGAGAAAAGAACAACAGAGGAATAAGGAGAAGATAACAGGGTGAGATAACAAGAGAAAGAGAAAGAAATGGAGAGGGAGAGAATACAGAAAGAGAAAGAAAATCAGAAATTGAGACAGAGAGATATGATAAAGGGGGGGAGAAATAAAAACATGAAAACACTAAGAAGAAGAAGTAGAAGAAAAACAAGAAGAACAAGAAGCAAGAAAAGGACAAAAAAACAGACGACGAAGAAGAAGAAGAAGAAGAAGAAGAAAAGATGACGACGACGAAAGAAAAAAAAGACGAGAAAAAAAGAAAAAAATGACGAAGTAAAAAGAAGAAGAAAGCGAAGAAGACAAAGAAAAGGAAGAAGAGAAAGAGAAGAGAATGAGAATAAGGGAAAAAAAACAATAGAAAAAGAACTTCTTGCGACCGAACGAATGAGCGAACTAACTGCAATATGTTCAATGGATTATTAGTAATTAAAACTTGGACAAAAGTTCCGCTATTGCATCTTTCAAAGACCCTTTTCTTCAGCAGCGTGGGCGGAGAGAGCGTGGGCGTGGGGGGGGGGATTTTTTTTTCCTTTTCTGTGATAGAAAACGTGAAAAAAAATATATGAATGAAAATGAATTTTGTTCATAATACAAGAAGAGTATTTATATGTATTCATTCTCAGTCATACCTTGTCGACATTTGTCAACATGAATACGGTTTAGAAAACGCGAATTATTTAAGGTTATTTGGGATTCACAGAGTAAATAGCCGGTTATTTTCAACTGGTATCCGGAGGAATGTTTATTGGAAAATAGGTATATCGTTGACGGAAAGTCTGAATGGACTAAAGAACACAAAAAAAAAAATCAGAAAATAAGAAAAAATTGCAATCGTACGAGAGAAAATGGGAATCACATATGATAGAAAACGGAAGTTACGCAAATAGAAAATAACAGTAATAACCTATACAAGAAAATATATTTTTACATTAAACTAAAAAGTAGAGACTATCAATTAAAAATGGAAGACGGAGATAAAACAATAAATCATAATAACAAAATACGAAGATCAAACATAACAGAAAAGAGAAAAGATACAATCACAGAAGATGGGGGGGAAATAGGCATAGAAAACGAGAATCCAACAACAGAAAACGGACTGAAATTTTTCCCCGAATATCATATAAATTCAAACCACGATCTCCGCGAAAATAAAATTGCTTTTGATATGATTCATTTCGTCTTGATATGATTATAAGACCAGAAAACCCGACATCATTTCTCTCTCTCTCTCTCTCTCTCTCTCTCTCTCTCTCTCTCTCTCTCTCTCTCTCTCTCTCCTCCGACTTTTTCTTATTCTTATTAAGTAAATAATCCATCCCCGAAATGGAATGGAATTAAAACAAACTGTGTGACTCAATTTAACTTCGTTACGAGGGAAATAAAAACAAACTCAAAATGCATTTGTAATTACTTGATCAAATTAATTACCTCCGCTATTTTCTCTCATGAATAATGAATCATTGAGATAAAATGTTTTTTTTTTTTATAGGATTCCCTTGATGATATGAATTAATAACAAAGTTGATGTAAAATAGGATCTTCTTTGCGAGAGAAATGCAAAGATGATTTAGAGATTTAAGAGAGACAAGGAAAAAGGAGATTAATTAGAAAGGAAGAAATAGATAATTGTAAACA
>NC_051425.1:32886290-32893790 GCF_015228065.2 Penaeus monodon | reverse complement strand
CACGCCCGGAGGATGATGTGTCCAAGGAAGCGTGGGCTGGAAACGGGCGGCAGCTGTCCATTTAACTGAATTGTGAACTATCGCCTTTTGCACATGACAAAATACAGAAATAAGCGACAGGTCAGATTCGACGCAGCGCCCGTGTAACGATTCTGCATGGCGGAGGGAACGTTCTGCACCGCGCGTAGAAGCGAGAATTCTCTCTCTTTTTTTTTTTTTTTTTTTTTCTTTTTTTTTTTTTTTGGTGCGTGGGGGTTGGGGGGGGTTGGTGTAGGGGAGGGAGGGAGAAGGAGAAAGGGGATGGAGAAAGATAGGAAAAGAGGGAACGGAGAGAAAAGATCAAAATACACGTACTGTACATATACACACCGCGCACGCTTGATACGCACACATGCCTACGTGCGTGCGTGTATGCGTTTGCGTGTCTGTCCCCGTGTTTTTGCGTGTGTGCAATACCCCGAGAAGGACAAAGCCGCGAGCCCCACCGTATTAAAATCGCAGTGAAATGACGAGCATCCGGGCTCTCGCGGCGCTCACAATAAGGATATTGAGCGTCCTCGTCCCGGCGGAATGTGAAAAGAATATTTATGTTCGTATTAATCACACAATGTGGATTTCTTGCATCATGCAGACGCTGCAACAATCTCTCTTTCTCTCTCGCTTTGCAACACGCGGGGTGGGGAGGGGGGGATATAACAATAACAAAATAAACAGCTAGTATGATAAACAATATACAACAATGATGTCTGCAATGACGGTAAGTATAAAACACATAATACATGTCTTGCAACAAACAATATGCAACAAGTGTAAGAAAGAACACAAAACAAGAACAGTAGATATAAAAATCATCATAGAAAAGAACAAAAACAGAAACAATTACAAAAATAGAACATGATAATAACAAGAACCGCTTAGCACAAAACAACAACAGTAACAAATATAATAGCGTATTACAATAACAGCAACAACAATAAGTATAGCAAATAATGCATAACAATGGCAACAGTTGTAACAAACAACAAACAACAACAAGTATACCTATATACAACAATGACAAAAACAACAAACAATATATAACAACAGCAACAAAAACAAGTCTAATAAGCAGTAAAAAAAATAACAGTAACAACAAAAACAACATCAAGTCTAACAAACAACAAAAACAACAAATGCAACAAAAACAACTACAACAAGTCTAACAAACAATATAGAACAACAACAACAAAACAGCAAGTGCAACAAGCAAAGTGCAACAATTAAAATAACTACAAGTCTAACAAACAGTGCAGAACAACAACAACAAAACTAAGTCTAACAAGCAAAATGCAACAACAAACGCATCTACAAGTCTAACAAACACTAAAGAACAACAACAAATATGCAACAAACGAAATGCAACAACAAACACAGTCTAACAAACAATGCAGAACAGCAACAACAAGTGCAACAAACAATTTCGGCCTCGGTTGGCGACGGGAAACGGGTTTACACTTACATCATCGGTATATCGCTGGTCGAATAGAATCCCCCGCTGCAATATCGTGCAGACTAAAGTTCTGGTATTGCTGTTTGTGTATTGTGCAACGTGCATTCTGCAATCATACGGAACTTTATATTATGAGGTGGCACTGTATAGGGAATCTTGAAGCGTGGTTTGCAGGAATGTGTACGATTTTCCTTCTGTTTTCTCGTCTCTTTCTCTCTTCCTTTCTTATCTTCTCCGCGTGACTTTTTTTTCTCTATTACTCTTTCTGCGTGATGCCCTCTCTTCGTTTCCCCTTTTGCGTGATACCCTCCCATCCCCCTCTATCTCTGCATATCATCCTCACCCCCTCCCCTCTCCGTAACACATTCACCCCCTCCCTTCTCCGTAACACATTCACCCCTCCCTTCTCGGTTAACACATTCACCCCCCCTCTCCGTAACACATTCACCCCCGCCTTTCTCGGTAACACATTCACCCCCCCCCTCTCCGTAACACATTCACCCCCGCCTTTCTCGGTAACACATTCACCCCCCCCCTCTCCGTAACACATTCACCCCCTCCCTCTCCGTAACACATTCACCCCTCCCCTCTCCGTACACCATTTCACCCCCTCCCTTCTCGGTAACACAGTCACCCCCTCCCTTCTCGGTAACACATTCACCCCCTCCTTTCTCCGTAACACTTCACCCCCCCCCTCCTCCCCCCTCTCCGTAACACATTCACCCCCCCCACCTTACCCCTCCCTTCTCGGTTACACATTCTCACCCCCTCTCCGTAACACATACACCCCCCCCCTCTCCGTGACTTCCTTACCCCCCCCCCCTTCATAACCTCAAAGTCTTCCGCTGTTGTCACACACACTCACTTTCGTTACACCCCCCCCCCCCCGGTATAACACCCCTTACCTCTCACCCCCGTCTACGTCATACCCCCATCCCTTCGTAATTCCTCCTCCCCTTCCCCTCCCTTCCCCTCGCTTCCCCTCCCCTCCCGTCTTCTCTCCTCCTCTCACTTTATTACCCCTCATGTCCCCTCATCATCCTTCCCCTCCATTCCCCTTCCCTCCTCACCCCTCCTCTCCCTTCTCTCTCCTTACTCCCCTCACCTTTCCTCTCTCCCCTCCCCCCTCCCCTCTACCCCTCCCCCCTTTATCACACTTTCCCTCCCCTTACCCCCTCACCAGATCTCCCCTTTCTTCTCCTCTCCTCCCCTCTTCTGCCCTACCCTATCCTCCCCTCCCCTCTCTTCCCTTCCCTCCCCTCCTCTCCCCTTTCCTTCCCCTCCCTTCCTTTCCCTTCCTTTCCTCTCTAGTTCCCTCCCCTCCCTTCCCCTCCCTTCCCTTCCCCTCCCTTCCTTTACCCTCCCCTCATTTCCCCTCCCTTCCCTTCCCTACCCCTCTATTTCCCTCCCCTCCCCTCCTTTCCCCTCCCTTCCCCTCCCCTCCCTTCCCCTCCCCTCCCCTCCCTTCCCCTCCCCTCCCCTCCCCAACCAAGGTGTCCCCGGGATCTGCATCCCCGCGGGAGGCGATTTGAGCGACGAGGGAAATGCGTGATGAGGAATTCGAGATCCTTCCCCTTCTTCACATTTCAGCGCCTTATCATGCTTTTTACGATTTTTTTTAATCCCCCCCCCTTTTCCCCTGTCCTCCCAACCTCTCGCAACCCAGCTTCCTGCCCCTTCTCCCCTTCTCCCCTCCTTCCCCTTTTTCCCTTTCCCCCTCCCATCACCTCCTTCACCCTTTTCCCCTCCCCCACCCCTTCTTCTTGTCCTCCAACCCCTCCCCACCCCAACCCCCTGTTCCCCGCCTCTCCTTCCCCACCCCCTTCCCCATCCCCTTCTTCCCCCTCCCCCTTTTCCTCCTCCCTCCCACACCTCCTCCCCTTCCCCCCACCCTCACCTCCTTCCCCCCTCCCACACCTCCTCCCCTTCCTTCCACCTCCTTCCCAGTCATCCCAGCCCCCCTTCCCCCTTCCCCCTTCCCCCTTCCCCCTCCCCAACCGAAACCCCAAACCACAACATTTCGCCCAAGCATCCTCGGCGACGGATGCTGTGGCGGCCATTCATCTCCCGAGGGTTATTGAAGGACAGACTGGGATTGCTCGCCACGTGCTTCTCGTGTCGCCCTTGTTGCATTTTTAATGTGGTTCTCGTTTCGTTTTATTTTTTATTATTTTCTATTTTTTTTTTTTTTTTTTAAGGGGGTGGGGGGGTTAGGTTGGTTAGATTTGTTGATGTTTTTTTTTTCTTTCTTTCTTTCTTTCTTTTTAAGTGTATTAGTTGTATATAAATGTCATTATACTTTCCTCTCTCTCTCTCTCTCTCTCTCTCTCTCTCTCTCTCTCTCTCTCTCTCTCTCTATCTATCTATCTATCTATCTATCTCTCTAAGTATATATATATATATATATATATATATATATATATATATATATATATATATATATATATATATATATATATATATATTATATGTCTGTCTGTCTTTCTGTCTATCTATCAGTCTATCTTTTTATCTATATGCCTATCGATCAATCGACCTCTCAAACAAACCACTTACCTACCCACCTTCTTCTCCCTCTCTCCCTCAATCCCTCCCTCAATCCCCCCCTCTCTCCCTCCCTTCCCCATATCCATCTATCCATCCATCACCCCCCTCCCCCCCATCAACCCCCAACCCCCCCCTCACCCCCAAAATAAAACACGATCTGGACCTCCTTCCTTATTCCCCTTTTTCCTCCGCGGTGGAAATACACGGAATCTGTTGCCTCGCCTACCAACTTATGGCCACCGAGACACGTAATACTTTCCTGTTAAAATATTGCAGGAAGAGAGCATATTGCAGCTCTTGCGTGCGTGGGGGGGTAGGGAGGGGGAAGGAGGGGGAGGGAAGGGAGGGAGATTGGAGGGGGTAAAGGGGGAAGGGGGAGGGGGTAAAGGGAAGGGATGTGGGAAGGGGAGGAGGTGGAAGGAGGGAGAAGGTAGGGGAAGGAGGAAGGAGAGAGAGAGGGGAAGGGGAAGAGGGCGAGGAAGAAGGGAGAAGGGGGGAAGGGGGAGAAGGGAGGGTTGAGGAAGGTGGAAGAGGGAAGATAGGAAGAGGGGAAGGGAGGTGGAAGAGGAGGCAACCAAACCAACGAACCGACCGACGAACTAACCCCCCTGTGGCTAACAAATGGCACTGACTTACGGGTTAAAGATTATAAACAAGAAGGCACAAGGGGGATTTTCTGCTTGTGTTACTCGAAGGCCGCCCGCGAGAGGAAGCTCGCCCGAATCTTTATTATTTTGTTCATTTATCTTATTTTTGGGGGGAGGGGGGAGGGGGAAGGTAGTACTATTGCTGTTGTTATTGTTATCATTGTTGTTCTTTTTATCATTGTTTATTGTAGTTTATTTATTGTATTTACTGTAGTGATTTTCAGTATCAATATCACATTACATATTATCATCATCATTATTATCGTTAGAATCATCATTATTATTATTGTCGTTTTGCTGTTCTTGTTGTTGTTGTTACTGTCATTATTATCTTATATCACTATCACCATAATCATTATATTATTATTGACATTATTATCATTGTTAATATTTTTATCCTTATCAGTATTCTTATCCTTATTATTATTATCATTGTTATTACTATTATTATTATTATTATTATTATTATTATTATTATTATTATCATTATTATTATTATTATTAATTATTATTATACATCATTATTATATATTTATATAATATATATAATATATATATAATATTAATATATATAACTAATAATAATAATAATAATAAATAATAACAATAATATTACATATAATAACAATAACAATAATAATAATAATAATAATAATAATAATAATAACAATAATGATAATAATAGCACCAAACAAGAAGAGCAGAAATCAACAAGCAGTAATACCAACAGAAGCGGAGAGCGAGCGAGCGAGCGGCCAGCGCACCCATCAATTAGAGGATTTCGCGAAATTTCATTACCGTCACCTTGGTTATTAAGATCACATCACAAGCGCCATTTTCAGGTCAAGATCGTCGGCGCTTTGACTCTCGGGACAGACCCTGTGCCGCGTTTCAGAGGCGAAGGGACGCGGCTGCTGCGCTCGCTATTGGATTAGTGCGCCGGCAGGGAGGGATGTATATATGTATATGTGTGTGTGTGTGTGTGTGTGTGTGTAGTATGTATTATCCTGGTATGTATGTATGTATGTATAGTTGTGTATGTGTATGATGTATGTATGTGGATTATGTTGTTGTATGTATGTATGTTGTGTATTATATTATGTATGTTGTGTTTGTATGTATGTTGTGTTGTGGTATATATGTATGTATGTATGCATGTATGTATGTATGTATGTATGTATGTATGTATGTATGTATGTGTGTGTGTGCATGTATGTATGAAGAGAGAGAGAGAGAGAGAGAGAGAGAGAGAGAGAGAGAGAGAGAGAGAGAGAGAGAGAGAGAGAGAGAGAGAGAGAGAGAGAGAGAGAGAGAGAGAGAGAACACGTTTATTATTTTCCTGCACCTCATTATTACCCCAATCATCACCAACTTTATTAGCATTATCCGCATTGCTATCAGTGTTAACACCCTTATTATTCCCTTTATCAACACTGATGTTGCTATCTATACATTTATTCCTTCGAATAATATAATATTCTACAAACACCGAGCTGCTCTATGACATTATAGTTTAGCTTTTGATGCATGGCAGAGCCCTCTATTGGCATCTATACAGTAGCAAGGACAAAGCCAGTGCTGTAATGAGATCAGTGTATTCATTAAGCATCATGCAGAGCAAATTTGTGCCTTGCGTGGGGTAGCTAGCTTAGCGTAGCTTGTAATTACTAGCTCGCTCATGTTACCATTCTTTTATTATCATTATTATTGCTATTCTTATGACTGCTGATGCTGATATTATTACCATTTTTACCGTCATTATTACTATTATTGTATCTTGTAGAGCTTTGAACTCTGAAGTAGAAAAAGGCATATAACTCTAGGGAACACAACAGGAAATTGATAACTTGTTTATAAGAAAGCAACCCGAGGTCCAAGCAGAACGTCAGCCTCTCCTGCTGGCGATAAGGCTGGTCTAAACTGCTTGTTAGCTAATTGGGGCAGTTTGGCAATTAGGAGATTGAAGTAAAAAAAAATGCGAAAATAAGATACGGATGAAAATAAGAATGAATGCAAATTTAGACGGGATTGGAATTTCCCTCTCTCCATCGTGTCCATCATCTTGGACTTCCTTTCCTCATCCCGCTTTCATTTCTTCCACCCTTCTCTTTTTCCCTCATTCATCCTCTTCCCTCCCTCTCTTTCTCACTCATTTCACCCTCCGTCCGTGCCTCCCTCTCTCACCCCTTCTCTCTCTCTCTCTCTCTCTCTCTCTCTCTCTCTCTCTCTCTCTCTCTCTCTCTCTCTCTCTCTCTTCTCTCTCTCTCTCTCTCTCTCTCACCCCTTATCCTCCCTCTCTCCCTCCCTCACCCCTTCCCTCCCTCTCGCCCTCTCGCACCCCTTCCCTTCTCCCCTCCCTTTCTTCCTCATCTCCTCCCTTCTCTATCCATTGTACGAAAATGACTGCAGATATACGAAAATGTCTAATATTTTCTATCTCTGTGGAATGGGAACTGATGGAAAGGGGTAGGGGGGGGGGTAAATGGTGGGGTGGGGGGGGGTTCTTTTAAGGTAACCATCTTCTCCCTCCTCATCTCCTTCCTCTATTCCCCTCTCCTTGTTCTCTTCATCCCTTCTTTCCTTTCCCTTTCACTTCTTCTCCCCCTCCCTTTCTCTCTTCTCTTTTTTCTGCCTCTCTCTTTCTCTCCCTCTCTGTCCCTTCGTTACCTCTCTCCCTTCCTCTTTCACAACCTCCCTTTCGTCCTATGCATACATTTCGAAGGGAGAAATTGAGAGAGAGAGAGAGAGCGAGAGAGAGAGAGAGAGAGAGAGAGAGAGAGAGAGAGAGAGAGAGAGAGAGAGAGGAGAGAGAGAGAG
>NC_051425.1:32835281-32840281 GCF_015228065.2 Penaeus monodon | reverse complement strand
TCTCCTATTCCTCTCCTTTGCAACTTCCCTTCTTGAAGCTTCTCTCCTTCCCCTTCTCCCCTTTCTACTTTCTTTCTTGTTCTCTCTCTCTCCCTCCCCCTCCTCTATTCACTCTCTCTTCTCCCTTCCCTTCCTCTACTCCGCCTCCCTTCTCCCTCTCTCCAATTCTAGTCTCACCCTTTCTTCCCGTTTCTACTTCCCTCTCTCTCCGTTTCCCTGTCTCCCTTTTCACTCCCACCCATTCCCCTCTCTCCTTCCGTCTCCCTCCCTCTCGCTACCTCTCCCCCCTATTCCCTCATCCTTTCTCCATCCCTCCGCCTCCCTCTCCCTGTCTTTGCACCTTCTCCCCCTCTCTCTCTCCCCCTCCCTCCTTCTCCCTCCCTCCTTCTCTGTCCCCTCTCTCCTACCCTCTCCCTCTTGTTCCCTCTCCGTCCCTATCCCCTCATCGTTTCCCCTTCTCTCTCCCTTTCCACTCACATCCCCTCTCTCTCCATCCCTCTCCCTCCTTCTCCCTCCCCCTCTCCCTCCCTACCCCCTCATCCTTCTCCTTCTCTCTCCCTTTGCACCTTTCCCCCCCACTTTCTCTCTCTCTCTCTCTCTCTCTCTCTCTCTCTCTCTCTCTCTCTCTCTCTCTCTCTCTCTCTCTCTCCATCCCTCTCACTCCTTCTCCCTGCCCCTTTCCCTCCCTACCCCTCATCCTTCTCCTTCTCTCTCCCTTTCCACCTTCTCCCTCTCTCTCTCTCTCTCCATCCCTCTCCGTCCTTTTCCCTCTCCCTCTTCCTCTCTGCTCGAGCATCTGTGCACAATATCGCTTTTGGTGTATGATAGTGGCATCCCCAGGGGGCGGAGCTCTTCTCTAAAGCGCCTCCGAGAAGATCAGCTGAATTCTCCAGGACTCCCCCCCCCCGTCCCTGCCTCCCTCTCTCTCTCTCTCTCTCTCTCTCTCTCTCTCTCTCTCTCTCTCTCTCTCTCTCTCTCTCTCTCTCTCTCTCTCTCTCTCTCTCTCTCTCTCTCTCTCTCTCTGTCTGTCGGTCTGTCTCTCTCTCTCTCTCTCTCTCTCTCTTCTGTCTGTCTGTCTGTCTGTCTGTCTGTCTGTCTGTCTGTCTCTCTGTCTGTCTGTCTGTCTGTCTGTCTGTCTGTCTCTCTCTCTCTCTCTCTCTCTCTCTCTCTCTCTCTCCTCTCTCTGTCTCCCTCCCCCCCATCTCCCCCCACCCCCCTCCCTCTCTCCTTAAGCCGATCCCCGAAGGATAAGCGAGTCCCTCCGTGAATCCTTGCGGAGGAATCACGGTTTCCCTTCGACGCCTCGCTATCTGTCTCTCGCTATCTGCGATCTTTATCTGTCTGTTTATCGGTCTTTTTGTCTATCCGTCTATTTATCTGTCTTTTTGTCTATTGTCTATTTTCTGTCTTTTGTCTATTGTCTATTTTTTATCTGTCTTTTTGTCTATCTGTCTATTTATTTGTCTATTTGTCTATTTGTCTATCTGTCTATTGATCTGTCTTTTTCTCTATTTGTCTATGTATCAGCTTATGTAAGGCTTTCTGTCGAGGGGAAGCCCGAAATATCATCCACCCAAGCGGCGGATGGCGGCTTAGGGCCGAAAGAAGGAGGGAGGGGGCCCGTTCACTTCCCCTGCGTGGAGACACTGTCCCATGCCCCAGGTACACATCCCTTATGAAAATGGGCCTGGTTGTGTTGTCCTTGACATATGAGTAAAAAAGGGTAAGTAAAATAAAAGCAAAGCACCACAGGTAAAGTAAAAATATAAATACGATAAAAAAAAAGGGATAAAGCTCGTTCTAAGGCAACGGATACATAAAAATTACTTCAGTTAGGGTATCTCTGGCTGGTGCTGGCCAATATAAAACTCGTAAACCTTGCGTTAAAATGCCCACGTCCAGCAATATTCTAACTGGCATGTAAAAATGGCTCAAACACAACCTTGTCCTTGCTGCTCCAGCGACGCCACAGTATAGGGTAATCCAGGGGTACACACAAACACCGAGTCCAGAGACAACTCCCCTATGGGTTTATTTTTCTGAGGTTTATATACACTTCGCCATGTCATCGTGGCAACAGTTATTTTAACAAACATTTATACAAAGTTAACATGAAAATTCTTAACATTTTTTTAAAACAGATAAACAGAAGTAAAAGGATTAAGAATAACAAAAAATATTAAAGCTTATAATAAAACAGTAAAACCGAACGGTAAAAACACAGTAAGAAAGATAAATAAAACAGTACATTAAACATGTAAAACAATAACTAAAATCAGGGAAAATCTTGTATTGATACATGAAACATCCCTAGTGTCCTCTGTGAGCCTCCAATACTTCATATTATAAATTATTAAGATGGTGACGTGGCAGCCGACTATAAAAACAGGAAAAAACAAAAATAAAATGTTTAGAGCTATAAACCAATTACGTAAGGTAGATAAAACGATAATAAATAAAATTGAGCATTTAAGCAATTTTAAAATATAAAAATCCCAAAATAACTTTTAAAAACATTTTGTAACAAGGGGGGGGATTCGGTGTTAAAATCCTAAAAACCTTGTAATCATAGATAAAAGGAAATGCATGGGTAAAAAAAAAAGAAAAACATTTAGATCCCCTCAAAAAAAATAAAGACCTTACTAGTAAAAGGGGCGATAAAAACTCGCAAATAACTACATCCGTTAAGGCTTATTCGCCACCTACGGGGTCGAAGCGTTCGAAGCTCAAGAGGAAACTCGGGAAACGACAAATTTATTTACACACATTTTGTTATTAAACAATACATGATTTGGCAGTAGGTTGTGTGGGCGGGAATCATCTCCAGCGTGTTTGAGCGCCGCCCGCTGGATTACCCAGGTTCGGTTCGGGGTTCGGGATTCAGGATTCGGGATTCAGGTGTCAAGGGTGTCGAGGGGACAGGTAGGGTATTAGGGTAGGGGATAGGGGGTAGGTGTGAGGACGAAAGCTCAAGGAAAAGGACGAAAAGGAGAGAAATTAAAGGGAGCCGAGAGATGGAGATGAAAGAAATGAGGTCAACGGCGGAGTAGAAAAAGTAGAAAGCGAGGAGATGAGTATGGGAGAAGAGAAAAACAGAAGAACGTAAATCGCGAAGTAGAAGAGAAGAGAGCAGAAATGAGCGAAAGGAGTGAATAAGAAATGAGAGAAAACGAGAGAAAAGTATAGAATAGCATAACGAGAAAACGAGACCAGCATCGTAGAAAGGGAAAGGGGAAATTAAAGGAAAGGGAACGAAAGAGATGAGCGAAGTAGTGAGAGCAAGAGAACTAGAGTATTTAGGAGAGACGAAGGATAGGAGAAGAGGGTAAAAGGGAGGTAGGGGAGACTAAGGGAAACAAGGGTGAGGAGGATAAGGGGGAGAGGGGTTGCAGTGCAGGATGGGGGGGGGGGGGGAAGGTCGGAGACCTCACACTTATCTGTCCTTCTATCTGTACATATTTTTTTTTCTGTTTATCTATTTACTCGTTTGTTTCTTTGTTTGTTTATATATCTACATGTTTCGTTTATTTAAAAAAAGGAAAGAAATCTATGGAGGGGGGAGGAAATAAAAAAACGAAGGAGAAGGAGGAGATGGAGGAAGAGGTGGAAAAGCAAGAAGAGCAGTAGGAGGAGGAGGAATTGAGGCGTAGTAGAAGAGAAAGGATGAAGAAGGAGGAAAAGAAGAAGATGATGATGATGGTGATGATGATGATGATGATGATGATGATGATGATGATGATGATGATGTGATTGATGATGATGATGATGATGATGATGTGATGATGATGATGATGATTGATGATGGTGATGATGATGTGATTGATGATGATGTATGATGATGATGATGATGATTGATGATGGTGATGATGATGGATGATGAGTGATGATGATGATGATGATGATGGATGATGATGATGATGATGATGATGATGAGATGATGATGATGATGATGGTGATGATGATGATGATGATGATGATGATGATGATGATGGTGATGATGATGATGATGATGATGATGATGGTGATGATGATGATGATGATGTTGATGATGATGATGATGATGGTGATGAAAAGAATATGAATATTTTTTTTTATAATAAAAAAAAGAAAGCGAAGAAGAAAAAGAGAGTGAGAAAAGAAAAGAATAAAAACGAACAACAGAAAAAGAAGCAAAAAGTGGGGAAGACTAAAACAAAAGACAAATTTACATAAAGAAAGAGCAAAAAGACACTGGACGCACCACACACTCCGCGGACGCTGCCTTGGCCTCTGGATTAGCGACGAGGGGAGGAGGAGGAGGAGGAGGAGGAGGAGGAGGAGGAGGAGGAGGAGGAGGAAGAAGAGGAGGAGGAGGGGGAGGAGGAGGAGGAGGAGGAAGAAGAGGAGGAGGAGGAGGAGGAGGAGGAGGGGGAGGAGAGGAGGAGGAAGGAGAAGGAGAGGAAAAAGAAGAGGAGGAGGAGGAGGGGGAGGAGGAAGAGGAGGAGGAGGAGGAGGAGGGGAGGAAGAAGAGGAGGAGGAAGAGGTGGAAGGGAGGAGGAAGAAGAGGAGGAGGAGGAGGGGGGAGGAGGAGAGGGGGAGGAGGAGGAGGAGGAGGAAGGGAGGAAGAGGAGGAGGAGGAGGAAGAGGGGGGGAGGAGGAAAGGGGGGAGGAGGAGGGGAGAGGAGGAGGAGGAGGAGGAGGAGAGGGAGGAGGGGAAGAGGAGGAAGAGGGGGAAGGGGAGGAGAGGAGGAGGGAGGGGAGGAGGAGGAGGGGAGGAGGAGAGGGGAGGGGAGGAAAGAGGAGCGGAGAGAGGGGAGGAGAGGGAGGAGGGGAGGAGGAGAGAGGAGGGGGGAAAGAGGGAAAGGGGGAGGGGGGGGGGGGGGGGGGGGGGGGGGGGGGGAGGGAAAAAGGGAGTAGGGGGGGAGGTATGGGGGGGGAGGAGGGGAGAGGGAGGTATGAGGGAGGAGGGGAGAGGGAGGTATGAGGGAGGAGGGGAGAGGGAGGTTTATGGGGGGGGGGGG
>NC_051425.1:32822166-32835181 GCF_015228065.2 Penaeus monodon | reverse complement strand
AGATAGAAAATAAATGGAAAAAAAAAAGTTAAATTAACATGAGACAACCAGGTAGAGTCCACGTCTTTGGCTGACTTCACGAGTGTACGTGGAACTCATGGTGTGCCTGGGCTTGGCGGGGAGCGGTCGTTCACACTGAAATTTAACTTCAGAAACATTTCCTGTTTGTCCTAAACGGAAAATAGAGATGTATAGAGACGAACAGAAGAAACGAATAACAATATCACTAAACGAAAGGAGGACAATTATGCCCAGGATCATCCGTCAAAACGTCACTGGTCACTGACCCTACTTCCGGCCTTATCTATTCCATACTAAGGGGAGTCCCTAACTTTACGCATGCCCGTTCAGCAAAAAAAAATATATATATATATGATTCAAATAATAATAATAATAATGAATGGATAAAGTGGCCTGGATATAAAGTGCATATAAATGATCATTGCAAAATTAATCATTTCCACAAATATTTTGGTTGAATTTCTATGTTACTTTCGTCGGCCTCGGAGTACGACGTTCCTTTAGTGCGGCTCCTGCTGTGGATTCCCCCGGATCCTATGGCCCAGTTACTGGCCAATCGACGGGTCAATTCACCACCAGCTGTGTGTGTGTGTGTGTGTGGGAAGAGATATAGATATACATTATATATATATATGATATAGTATATATATATATATTATTATATATATATATATATATATATATATATTTATATATATAAATTATAATATATATGATTATATATATATATATATAATATATATATATATATCTATATAGATATATATATTTATATTTATTTGTGTATATATATGTGTGTGTGTATGTATAAATATACACATATATATAAATCTATATACACATACACACATGCGTGTGTGTGTGTGTGTGTGTGTGTGTGTGTGTGTGTGTGTGTGTGTGTGTGGTGTGTGTGTGTGTGTGTGTGTGTGTGTGTGTGTGTGTGTGTGCTTGTATGTTTGTGTATGTAAACGTATATGTACATATATATAGATATATAGATAGATAGGTATATATATATATATATATATATATATATATATTATATATATATATGTGTGTGTGTGTGGTGTGTGTGTGTGTTGGTATATATAATATATATATTATATATATATATATATATATATATATATATATATAATATATATATATATATCTTGCAACATGAATCACAACTAATACTAAAAACTCTGATTCACTTTTTACTACAGGCTATATATTTCATTCATTATTGTGTGTATATATGGATATATATAATATATATATATATATATATATATATATATATATATATATCATATATATGTGTGTGTGTGTGTGTGTGTGGTGTGTGTGTGTGTGTGTGTGTGTGTGTGTGTGTGTGGGTGTTTCATGTATAATAGTGAGACAGATAGACAGGTTAGTAGGTAGACAGATAGTCTGATAGACAGCTAGGTATTTAAAGTTATGTATTATATATATCACCTTATTTAGATTACCATGCGCACTTAGTCAAGCATACGTGAGCTATAACAGATCGCGTACGAGCGAAATTTTACATTGCCTCCAGAACCTGTCCCTTCCCTCACTGAGGCTGCCAGAAGCGTGAGAAGAAAATAAAGGAAACTGGCACCTCGCCCAAGAGACGGATTTGGGGAATCTGGGAAATCCTGGAGCACTAATCTCAGCAGGGGTTCACAAGTTGCACTATACAATATGGTGTATTGCTGAATCATATTCATCCATAAATATATCTAAGTTGGAGAGAATAGCAAGGACATGCTAATAATAATTTGGATTAATGTTTACATATTTAACAATAACATTTCACAGGGAAAAAAACGCGGAAAATCTACTTTGGAATACACAATGGGCGGAAACTCAGATGCTATCACGATGCATCCGACTGGTTTGTTGTCGAGATGGACGTTTGCAGATGTAATCTCGCGCCATGGATCTTCCCATCATCTCTAAGAATTGCAGTGTTATTCGTTCTTTTTTGCTGTTGTGAGAATATGTCATGATATGCATCAGCTCTTTATAAACATGTGTCACGGTTACAGGTGACGTAGTAGGATACAAGCCAGTTTTGTGTTAACCCCTCTTATTGAATTTACATGCCATTTTTCTGCTTTATGTATCCGTCTCTGTTGTTTTATACAGTTAAACATTTGCTTTCTCTGTTATCGATATTTGCCCAATTCATTTGCCCATTTGTGTCATCTGGTAATGGTATGTATGTAATAAATTTCAACCTACAAATTTTACTGGAGCAACTTCGCGAAGGCAAATCCTCTCTCTATATATATAAGCTTAAATACGAATTGTGACATTACAGATTTGTTTTATCGGCGCACTTTGCACATGGATGTCACTTGTTACTATTGCCAGGTGTATGCGAGGTTGTCATGCGACGTAATATCATATTTCAAACCTCCACGTTATCCTAAATATGCACCGTCGTAGTCATATCCACAGCCTACTTGAAGAATGTAAGGAGTTATTTTCCAAAACATACCAAACACTTTAATATATGTAGTGTTATTTTTTAGTATTCCCGGTATTGTTTTCTTAAATAACTGAAGAGAAATCAGTTAGAAGACAAAATAAAGGAAAAATTCACGCACACTAATTAAATATTTTTAGCTAGTTAGTTTTGTTATTATATTAGCATTGTAGTGCCAAGAGAGGTGGATTATTTGGCATAGGACAAAATACAATGATTGTACGATTGTAAAGCTTTTAGCGCCCGCAGAGATATTATCAACACAATTAAATGCATAGTTGTTACTAGCACAATGTGTATATCAAACCCGTCTAATATGGCTATTAATTTTACGAGAAAAGTTTTCACAGAAAGCATAAGGTAGTACCAAATTGAGTTCACAGAGAAGTATGCGAGATCTTCAATGTCGGGCCCTTCTAAACCTATTATCAGCATTCCCTCATAACTGCAAGAACAAAAATGAGTATACTACCTGTTAATAGCAAATACTGCTAATCTAAATCTGCAGCAGATCTATGGCAAATTGAACTGCACCCTCTCACTGCGCGTCACAGAATCAAAAATCAAGGTTGTAAACACTAATTCCGCCCCAAGATGACATTATTAACAGTACTGTTTCAGTAAATCCTAAGGCCGCGTGGCCGTAATTGTTAAGCGCGGACTCAAGACTGTCCGCCGGCAATCTGAATTCGAAGGGTTCGAGTCAACCAGCCGCCGCGTTGTTTTCCTGGGCCAAGGAACTTCACCTTGATTGCCGTACCTAGCCACTGAGTGGCCAAAGCCAGCCCAATCAGTGCTGTTCCCAAGCCCGATAAATAAGAGAATGATTTTCACTAAAAAGGATACCCCGGCACTCTCCGTGGAAAGGAACTTGGGACCCACCCACGTACTCAAACTCCAAGAGCCTCACAACATGAAACTACAATTAAGTAGTCATTCTGGACCACGGCGCTTCAGACATGAACCTACCGTTAAAAGTAGATTCAGTATCCTAATGCAATAACGCATTCGGGATATCGTTTGACGCCATGCAGCAACCAAGATACCAGCACTTGCCATTTGGTCGTCCACTGTGTAAACCTCTTTTAGGCACTAAGTTTTGCAATCGCAGCGAACCATACTGTTATATTTTCCGGAACACATGCAATGTCCGCTTTACATTAATTATCCACTGAATATGATTTAAATATGTTAAATTTGACAGTATTACATTATTACAGCATTACATTATTTTGCAGCGTTACTTATAAATGTAGATTTGACAGACTAACAAATATCCACAAAATGAAGACACCGGCAATGCGTATATGATACAATATCAGTGTAGTTACTATGGCTGGTAAGTCCCCCCTTTGTCACTCACTGGATATGAATTGAGTTTCAATGAAATGACGGTATTTCCAGGAAAAAAGATAAACCCCACCCCCACCATCTTATAAAGCCTGAAACTTCAAGACTTTTCACGAATTGTTATGACCACTATGAAGACGGCTAAAACCACTCTTGGATCTAGAGGTGCTGGGAATCAGTACTAAGTGGTGATATGCCAAGAATCAGGTTTTCCTTAGACTTATAGAGACAAGTGTACCACGCGATATATAGGTTATGTGGTAAATGAGCTATCTCATAAATTTGTATCATAATGTCCACCAAAATCTCTGCAATGTCCCCATCATCCAACAATGTATAAATAGGTATTATAACCATTTCGTTAACACGTGATTTCAATATAGTACATTAGGCTTTTATAATTAAACCCGTGTTCCCCCCACAGCAAAAATCGGGAGGGAAAAAACTTGGCAAATAACTTAAAATCATGACTGAGTCCCCCAGGGGTAAGAGCGAGTAAATTAAGCCACAGTCAAAAAATCTAAATTCGGTTGATAACTTAATACACAATTCCAACCACCTGAAAACACAGATACTGGTTAATAAATGGTTGCTGCCAATTTCGAGTCCTCTTTAATTCATAGATGATGCTTTATATTACATTCATTACGGTTTAATTAATTTACACTACGTATAAAAAATATATAAATAAGAGGCACCACAGAATCCCAGTACACCAATGAAGTTTCAAGACAAATTGTTAAAGGTTTTCACATCAGTGTAAATAAACACATTCTCACTGCTGTGATTAAGGTGTAATAAGATCATATATAAATTGAAATTGAAAATCATTGCGAAGTAGCGTAGTTTCGTGCATCATATTCTTTTACAACTGAAAAACGGCTAATGATAAATACTTTGTTATCATGAATTAGTTCAGTGAAATTTGCAAACGCATGCTTATCCGGCCTTAAATATGTGGATCAGCCCGTTTCAGCTCATTAAGTGTTGGCTGACCCTGCATCTTTAACTATTGTTGGATAGTGTCCAATGGGGGCCATTCAAGGATATGAACGTGGTGCCTTGTAATTTGGTTTCTTTTTATAAGAATTAAGGATTATACACATCGTCAAGTGGAAATGATAAATGATGATATACTATCAACCAGTACCAAGAAAAACATTCAACATCATTATGCATGATATAAACCTACTACAAGTAAGCATAGTTCAATTTATACTAATGCAAAGCTCAGAATATTCGTGTCCCTAGTCACGGTCACTATAACGCTGACGACTGGCAGATGTATATAGAAAAGGACTGGACCTGAACTATTTAACAAGAATAGATTACCTTCTTTATAACACTGACTTACGTATAGGCTGTTCTGAATATGTTAGAACTGCAGAGAGAAAACAAAAACAAAACACGTCATACGGGACAAGACTGTGTCATTTTGATCACTAATCCACGTAAAGGAGTGGATGCAGGCCTCAGAGCACATGGAGACCTTGTTGTTATCTTTTATGTAAAAATCATCACAAAAGCCGTAAAACACAGCAATATTGCATTAAATAATACTAATTTTTAAAATCTGGAATTTTGATAATAAATACATTGTATATTTCGTTGAAATCTTTTTCTGGTTGCCTCTACCAATCTTTGATATTCTGCCAAAAGTTTCCTTTCTCTGATCTCACTGTGGCGGGAAACCCGACTGATGATAATGCATCTACCCTGGCCGAGAATCCTCAGCCTTATAGTGAGAGTAGTGGTCTGGAGGTCGATACTGT
This sequence comes from Penaeus monodon, assembly GCF_015228065.2. NCBI lineage: Eukaryota > Metazoa > Arthropoda > Malacostraca > Decapoda > Penaeidae > Penaeus > Penaeus monodon. The sequence goes on along the minus strand of NC_051425.1, from coordinate 32,829,556 downwards.
CAGAGTGCCTCCTCAAGAATCTGTATGCATGGCAATCCATATTATCTTTGTTCTGTCCAGTTTTGTAACTGAATAGGTAATGGAATTAATTGAGAAGTCATAATCTGCAATGACGCTCTCTACTTCTGCCCTTTATTAAGCTAGGTGGTTACCGACTCTTTGTTCTTATCAAGTTCATGACTGAATGTTGAAGCACGGACTGAGCCCATGGATGGGTGGGTGACCTGGGCAGAATGGGGGGGGGGAGTGTTTGCATGTAATTCCTTATTTGAGTTGATTACACAGCACCCTGGCCAGTTAGGAGTAATTACAAAGTACAAAGTCCAGCTTAAGTCGTCTCCGCATTTTCTGCCTAACGGGGAGGGGGATGTTTCACGTAAAGGTTAAAAACTTTTGACCACCAGGACTTATCTGAATTATCGAAAGACTGCCTTCGAGTATAGACTTGGCAGTGATATGGGCAAGATAAGCTGATCCCAGTATTATGGAGTACACACATAGAGCGGATCAGACAAAAGAGTCATATATTAATCAAATCAATATACATTATCTGGTGCCCTGCCTATGGAACCCGCCATATTTTTATGACCCAAGTAAACAACTCAGGGACCGAACACCACTCAGGTCCATTACAATTGGTACCACACGTTTGTACAAAGTCATTTAAACACAGATCCATGAACTTTCCATCCCAAACCTGAGTCCGACAATATCTTTGCCTCGCTCCTTAGGCTGCTTCTCCCAGTGGAGATAACTGCAAGGTAACTCTCATGGGATATGGTATTACATCACGGTGTTAAGCAGGGCCATTTGCAAGGGACAATTGCTCTGAAATATGACGTTGAAATTTGCCTCTGGCCTAGTCTGGCCTCACTGAAAATAATTCTTTTAGTGTGGACTATGAGTCTGTGATTCACTTCTGGATCTCCTGAGTAACAAGAAGACTCACTAATTCAAAAGCCAGAATCCACTTCCAGGAATGCAACATCAGAGACAACAGCGCTGGTAATGCTTGTAGCAAGTAATCTGAGAGGTTTTATGTCCCTGAATAACCTCCTGTGACCCATGTGGGTGTTTATGAAACAGGTCCCAGTTTCCACTGAGGAGAGAATTGGAACGAATCCTACATGGCTCTTTATCCCTCTTCCAGTTCTGGAGTTTTTGGAGTTGCAGAAATGCGAGGTTGCCTTGCACTTTTCGGCGGGAAGTGATGATATGCTCAGAACCCAGAGCAGAACTGGTCTAATATGTCTTCTTCCACACCCTCAAAGAAAACATGATAGTCTGACTCTCTTGACAGGTTCTTGAGTATCCACAGCCTTACACAGGACTGCTAATATTCAACATCAGTCAGTTACTGTCTAGAATTTTTGCCAATGAAAACGCGCATAGAAAGCTACTGATTGTTAGACCTGTGACTTACCAAGAATTGACCTGAAGCCTAGAAACATTTGAATTTAGGCTGGTCGTTGATCAGGCTTGTAAATTAAGTTTTTATTTTATACATATTTATAAACCTTTTTTTTTTTTTTAATAAATAATACTGAATATAAGAAGCATATATTGCCGATTTAACAACTATATTTAATTGTGGAGGGCTGATCATTACAGTACTTGCCGTAAATACCATTTATGTAACCTTATCCAGTAATAGCTGACATTTGAAGTAATGATAATATGAAGTGCTAATGATAATGTGACTGGAGAATGATGAATAATGATCATAAATGATATGAATAATAATAATGATATCAATATTTTGTACTACTGATCAAATATATAATTCCAATAAACAAAATAAATAAGAGATCGTAATACTCTAATTATTATCATTATTAGTGTTATTATTATTAATTATTGTTATTAATTATTATTATATTATTAAGTTATAATATCCATTACTATTATGCTCATCATCATCAGTATAAAAAACTATAATAATATAATAACATATATATAGATATATATAATATATGAGATATTATATATATATATATGTGTGTGTGGTGTGGTGTGTGTGTGTGTTGTGTTGTGTGATTGGTGTGCGTGTGTGTGTGTGTGTGTGTGTTATGTTTTCTTATTTTTTCTTTATTTTTTACGACCTATAATTTTTTGTTTGCTATCGTCATTATGGATTATTACTTATGGTTATTTATGTTAAGATGTTTTATTCCCATTATTATCATTTGTACTGTTATATATATATAATATATATATATATATTATATATATAATTATATATATATATATGTTCCTATTGTTTCCTATCACCATCCCTTTCCCAAGTTTTTCTCAAATACTTTTTACTTCCATCACATGAAGCAAATAAACTTTAGTTTCTTTGTTTTTCCCAAGGAAAAAAACAAAAATGTCCAACAGCCGTCTTTACAATTTATCTTTTTTTCAGCACTTCATCATTTTAATTGCTGCTCCCTCTAGTTAATACGTAGTATTCGTCGTAACACCCATGTCAAAACTATTGACCTTTTTCCTTGTCTATCTTCTTCACACCCAACAACTCGAACCATATGACGCAATTGGGAAAAACTATTGAGATTCATTAACCTCAGCTTTTGTTCGTAAGGTAATGCTTCGGTCTTCTCCAGATGCTTTGAGAGCACTGTGGCATTATTTGCAATGGCAATTCTTCTTTTATCTCCCGTGAATCAATCATATGGTAATTAGTTAAACAGCTCCAGATAGTGAACTCTTGCACTTTTCTATCACCACTCCATTTATTGTAACATACTCATCACCGTTTTACTGTCGGTTATCCTTCGAAGCTTCAAAATATGAGCTTCAGTTTTTTCTTGGCATTACCACACCAAACCAGCCGTTTCGCTTGTTTCTCTAACTTATTAACAGTTGTTGAAGTTCAATGATACTGCTGTCAATTAAAACTATCGTCATCGCCGTATCTTAGATTTGTATTTCGTATACCTCCAACAATGAATACAGTTTCCTTTACAAATTCTCTGAAGCTCTCTCATATTGCTTCAGAAATAATATGAAAAAGGTGCCGGAAACAGAATTCAACCCTAATGTCCGCATTCCTTGGTATTTTGAACCATTTGTTAACCCATAAGTGGTTCTTACAAGTTGCTTGTTTTGGTCAGACATGGCTTTATTAGTTGGATGATGTCTTTTGGAAACACTCATATCGTTCATGTTATTCGCAAGGATATCGTGAATCAACAGTGCAAAAGCCTTCGAGTCAATCGTGAATCAACAGGTATAGGTATTTTCTGGGTGTATTCTCTGTTTTTCTCTTGATACAATTTTAGATTTAGAATCGGGTATTTCTGGTACCTTTCCAGGGCGAAAACCTGCTTGTTCTCTGCCATTTTCTTTCTCTTACTTCAATTTTCCTCTTTCAGCAATAAGTTCAATACAATTAGTTGCTCTGTGACTTTTAATGCAATCTGCTTTATTTCATGATTCCCGGGCTCTTTATTCTTTAAATAATTCTTTTATGGCTTGTATAACTTCGTCCTAGACATGCGGTGGTTCATCTTCGCTGTCATTGAGTCCAATTAATGTTGTTGTAGATCTTTATTTTTTTGTATAGTTTGGAACCGTATTGATTCCATCTATCTTGACTTCTTTTCCATCACATAAACTAGTCCATCTCAGTTTGGATAGGGTCCCTTGTAGGTTTAAATTTTCGTGTAATGTGTTCGTGTACTCTTCGTAAGTTCTTTATTGTCTTATTGATAGAACAGTTTTCCAATTCTCTGGCCAATGTTCATTTAAATATTTTCTTTATCTGTCGCAATAATCTTTGAATTTTTGTATTTTGTTTTATTTGTAAATTATATCTTCACTGGGGGTATTCATACTCTTTGAGTTTTAGGCATTTTCTTGTTTCAATTTCACTTAGGGGTTTTTTCATATATCCAGGGGAATTTTCTTTTTCTTTTTGGCGATAGTTTTTTAAGCAGCGCTCAACAGGAGTTTTTTCCTTCTTCCCACAACTCTTTTGGGTGTTTTATCATCTTCACAATGACTAAAGTACTTCAAATTTGTTTGACACTGTAATTCTGTAATTGTTATAAAGAGTTTTTGTAGTCGAGCTTTTGAAGTGGTGTTGGTTTGCTCCATCTTTTGAGTCTTATTTGAAAAGTCGATAGTTAGTAGTTGTGGTCACTGTTTGCAGTCGGCACCCAGGTCTTGTCTTGGCATTTTTATACAACTTTTTCCATTTCTGGTTCAACACAAGTAGTCAATTTTGGTTTTGCGTGTTCTTTTGTCTGGTGAAAACCACGTGTACAAGTGTCTTGGGTGGTGTTGGAACAATGTGTTGGCTATAACTAGATTATTTGTACTACAGAATTCAATAAAATCTTCACCTCTTTCATTTATATCTCCATGGCCGAACTTTTCCACAGGTGTCATTTTTTAGTTTCCCTTTTTGCCTTTGGCGTTGAGGTCTCCCATGATTACTTTTACATCTCTGTTAGGGATTGTGTCTAAAGTTTCTTGGATAGATAAAAAATTTTCCCTTTTTCTTCATCACTTGCAATGTTGGTTGGTGCGTAGCATTGTATAATGCTAATGTTATGAGGTGAGGTTTTAATCATTTATTGGGCTGTACCAATTAGTGCATTTGCAGTTTTTTTCGTGGGAATCATAGCAACTCCGTGACTATAATTTCCTTTTCTTTTCCAGAAAAAAGAACTGTCTTTTCTTTAGTTTTAAAATTCCATTACTTTTCCAATTGGTCTCACTGATTCCTAGTACTGAATGTTGTATCTATCCATTTCGTTAAGACAGTATGTAATTTTACCCAACTCTTTCATTTTCATTACGTTCCATGTTCCGATTTTTAATGTTTTCTTAATTGGACATGTTTTCTTTGTCTTCTCTGTTTTCCCAGATGCATATTTAACATTGCCCACCCTGGTTGCTACTGAACAACGCGCCCCTTGATAACCACGCGACGGGCGTTTGTGGTATGAATTATCATTTCTGTATTTAATCATTGGTGTAGAGGTTTGTCAGAGAAAAAGAAAAGTCGAGTGGAATCCCCCAGGCTCCTTCTCAACTCGCAGTCTCCAACTAACTAGGAGGAACTATTCTGCCGCTTTGAAACAGTTACACTGAAATACGCCAGACAATTGTTGGTGGAAACCCAGTAATCAGTAGAACCGAGGGTGTTTTCACCAGATATCCACTGCCCTGTTGCCGACAGTTTCCCACCGCAACCCTGGCATAGGGAGCTAATAGGGTGTTTTCTTGTTCAAGGGAACCCCAGGGTGCAATTTATTGTCTTACCCAGGACATATATAATATAATATATATATATATATATATATATATAATGATTATATTATAGAGTTTTTAGAAATTTTTATATATATATATTATATATATATATATATATATATTTTATATATTATTTTTATATTTCTTTATTATATATATATATATAATAAAATTTACTATATATATATATAACACATAAAGTACAAATATATAATGGTAATAAAAATAACAAAATAATGATATTAATCATTAAATGACGACAGCAAACAAAATTATAGTCGTGATAAGGATAGTGATTATCATCGTCATCACATCCTTGTGATCACGGTAATTACTAATAACAGAATAACAAAAAGCAAAAAGTTTGGGTTTAAGCCTCAGTGAAGCTAGTTTTTTTCAGTGGACAAAAGAAATGAAGCAATTAAACACACATGAGATTCACATAAAACATGTTGCTGATGATCTAACTGGCAATACAAAGAAGACTTAAAGAGCCTGGGATAATCTCAGAAGCATAGAGGTCTACCTGCTCTGCCAAAGACAAAGACTGTGAGTCTATGAAAGCTAGTCGTTATAGGAGGCGACATAAGGCTAAGCACTGTAACTACGAAGACCTCGGTTAGCTGTCGAGTCACAAGAGGTCACGGAAATGCGGCGAAAGGAAAGTTGGAGCAAGAGCCCGGACATGAAGACAACCCTATTTACTCCAGCAGATTTAGTTCGCCCCGCTCTAAGCATCATCACTGCATCATGCTGGGTGTAGTCTGCGGCTGCTCCTCTGATGTTTGGTGGTCTCAACATGTTTTTCCTTTCTTTTTTTCTCTTTTAGTTTAGTTTTACCATGAAGAAATTGTTTTCTTTTTCCTCCAACCCAAAATACAGAAAATGTTATACATTCGTATCTTGCTTCTTTTTACATTTTTGTGTTAAAAAAACACACACACACACACACACACACCCCACACACACACACACACACCCCACACACAAAACACACACACCACACACACCCCACACCCCACACACACACACAACACACACATGCCACACACCGCAAACACATAACTTACAATCCTCTCCAGGAAAAAAATAATTAAATTGTAATTAAAAAAAAAATTTAGGAAAACTCCTCGTTAGCAAGGGAAAAAGGGGAAAAGGGCAATTACAAAGAGGGAATTATAAACTGGAATCCCTCCTGAACGAAGAGACCCTTTATATGCAATATTCTAAGTTTGCCATAAAAAGGAGTGAAAAATTGTGTGCGTGGGGTGTATGTGTGTGTGTGTTTGTGTGTGTGTGTGGTGTGTGTGTGTGTGTGTGTGTGTGTGTGTGTGTGTTTTTGTGTGTGTGTTTGTGTGTTTTGTGTTTGTGTTTGTGTGTTTGTGTGTGTGTGTGTTCATGTGTATATATATACATGGGAAAAATATACATACAAGTGTGTTATAAATGTGTATATATAATATTTTTAGGGGTGTGTCTTGTGTTGTTTTGGTGTTTTGTGTGGTGTGTGTGTATTGTGGGTGTGTTGGGGTGGTGTGTTCATTGTAATTTTATACAGGATCATATATACATACATGTTGTATATAAATGTGTATATATTACATACGTTTGTGTGTGTGTGTGTGTGTTGTGTGTTGTGTGTTTTTTGTGTGTGTTGTTGTGTGTGTGTGTGTTGTGTGGGGAGTGGTGTGTGTGGGGTGTGTGTGTGTGTTTTGGTGTGTGTGTGTGTATGTGTGTGTGTGTGTGTGTGTGTGTTCATGTTATATATATATAATATATTATTTTATATAATATATAATATATATATACATGGATACATATATGCATACATGGGGTGTATATAAATGTGTATATATATACACATACGTTTGTGTTGTGTGTGTGTGTGTTGTGTGTGTGTGTGTGTGTGGTGTGGTGTGTGGTGTGTGCCCTACATAATTACTATATGATGTATTAATTTATTTAATATAAAATATATTAATAAAATTATAAATATATATATTATTATATATTTATGTATATATTTGTTTTATCTATAATATAAATAATTATTATATTATATATATATAATATATTATATCATATATTATATATACTAATTTTAAAATAAAATATTTTAACATAT
>NC_051425.1:32788870-32822066 GCF_015228065.2 Penaeus monodon | reverse complement strand
AAAGGAATCCATTTGGTTTAAATGAATGAAATTCCCGGCCCGGGGGCCCGCCCGCTTTCACATAAAAATTTAACCAATCCTTTTTGGGGCCCACAAAAAATTTTAAAAAGGGGCAAAAAAATAAAATAAAAAAAGGGGGGGGAAAAATTTTTCCCAAACCGAAAAAAAGTTTCCCGGTCACTGCCCATCCCCCGGCCTTATTTTTCCTCTAAGGGGGTTCCCAAAATTTCGCATCCCCGTTCCAAAAAAAAATATATATTTTAAAATAATAATAATAATAAAAGGATAAATTTGGGGGAAAAAAATTTAAAAAATTAATTTTTTCCCCAAAAATTTTTGGTTGAATTTTATGTTTTTTCCCGGGCCGGAAGACTTTTTTTAGTGCGGCCCTGCTGTGGGATTCCCCCGGATCCTAGGCCCCGTTACGGGCCAAACGACGGGTTTTAATTCACCACCAGCTGGGTTTGGGGGTTTGTGTGGATAGAGATAAGTACCCTTTATATTTAATGTAATATATTTTTAAAATAAATTTTTATATTATAATATATATATATTTTCTATATAAAAATTTTATTTTTCCAAAAATTTTTTTTTTTTTTTATTAATTTATTTTTGTTTGGTTTTTTTGGTGTGTAGTATAAAAAACATATTATAAATCTTTACACATACCACAGCGTGTGTGGTGTTTTTTTTTTGTGTGTGTGTGTTGTGTGTGTGGTGTGTGTTTTTGTGTTGTGTGTGTGTGTTTTTTTTTGTTTGTGTGTGTTTTGTGTGTCTTTTATGTTTTGTATGTAAAAATATATGTAAATAATTTAGATTATAGATGATAAAATAGTGATAGATGGTTTGATTTTTGATTGATGAATAGAAGACGAATAATGTATAAATTTTTTATATAAAATTATTTTATTTTTATTATTTTTTTTTATTGTGTGTGTGGTTTGTGTTGTGTGTGTGTTGTTTTTTTAAATAATATTAAAATATTTAAAATATTTATATAATATTATATTTATTAATAATAAATAATCTTAAAAATCACAAAATTTTAAAAAATACATCTTTTTTAAAATTTTCATTCCCCTTTGTGTGTGGTTTTTTTTATAAAAATTTTTTAATAATTTTTTATATATATATTATATAATTTTAAATATATATATATATATAATTTTTTAAAAATTTTATTTTGGGGGTGTGTGGTGTGGTGGGGTTGGGTGTGGTGGTGGGGTGTGTGTTGTGTGTGGTGTTTCTGTATAAGTAGAAGATAGAAGGTTTTAGGTGACAGATGTCTGATAGACAGCTAGGGAGTTAAAGTTATGTATTAATATATACACCTTTATTTTTAGTTCCTGCGCACTTAGTCAAAGCATACGTGGCTTTTAAAGATCGGTACGGCGAAATTTACATTGCCCCGAACCTGTCCCTTCCCCCGAGGGTGCCAAAGCGTGAGAAGAAATAAAGGGAAACTGGCACCTCGCCCAAAGACGGGTTTGGGGAATCCTGGGGAAATCCTGGGGGCACTAATCCAGCAGGGGGGTTTACAAATTGCCTATACAAAATGGGTATTCTGAATATATTTATCCATAAAAATATCTAAATTTTGGGGAGAATAGCAAGGACATGCTAAAATAATTTTGGGTTAATGTTTACTATTTTAAAATAAATTTCAAAAGGAAAAAAAACCAAAAATCTATTTTGGGGAATACACAAGGGCGGAAACTCAGATGCTATCACGAGCATCCGATGGTGTTGTCGAGTGGACTTTTGCAGATGTAATCTCGCGCCAGGGATCTTCCCATCATCTCTAAAAAATTGCAGTGTTTTTTCTTCTTTTTGCTTTTGGGAAAAATATGTAATGATAGCATCAGCTTTTTAAAAACATGTTTTCCCTTTACAGGGACGTAGTGGGGATACAAGCCTTTTTTTTGTTTAAAACCCCTTTTATTAAATTTTACATATGCCATTTTTGCTTTATGTATCCTTTTTCTTTGTTTTATACAGTTAAACATTTGTTTTTCTCTGTTATCGATTTTTGCCCAATTCATTCCCCCATTTGTGTCATCTGGTAATGGTATGTATGAAAAAAATTTTAAAAACCAAAAAAATTTTACTGGAGAAACTTCGCAAAGGCAAATCCCTCTCTATATATAAAGTTAAAATACGAATTGTGACTTTACAGATTTTTTTTATCGGGCACTTTGCACATGGAGTCACTGACTATTGCCAGGTGTAGCGGGGTTGTCATGCGAGTAATGATCAATTTAAAACCCCCACGTTATCCTAAATATGCACCGTGTAGAATCCACACCTACTTAAAGAATGTAAGGATTTATTAAAATACCAAACCTTTAATATAGTAGTTATTATTTTTTGTATTCCCCGGGGTTTTTTACTTAAAAACTAAGAAAATCATTTAGAAAAAGAAAAGAAAAAAAAATTTCCCCCCAAACAAAAAAATTTTTTTATTAGTTTTTTTTTTTAAAAATTTTTTTTTAAGGACAAAAATAAATAGATTGTATATGGTAAAGCTTTTAGCGCCCCCAGAGAAAAATCACAAATTAAATGCAATAGTTGTATATAGCACAAATGGTAATCAAACCCGTTTAAAATGGTATTAAATTTTCTGAAAGAAAAAATTTTTCAAAGAACATAAGGTAATTTACAAAATGATTTCAAAGGAAAAATAGGCAGGTCTCAGTCGGCCATTTATAAAAAATCTATGATAATCATTCCCCCATAATGCAAGAACAAAAAAAAATTTAATACAGTGAATAAGCAAAAAATGTAATCAAAATCTGCAGCAGATTAAAGGCAAAATTGAACGCACCTCTCCACTGATCGCACCAGATTTAAGGTTGTAAACACTAATTCCGACCCAAGATGAAATTATTAACAGTACTGTATTTTATTCCTAAGGGCCCCGGTGGGCCAAGGTTAGAGCGTCGGACTCAAGACTGTCAGACGGCAATCTGAATTCGAGGGTTCGATCACCCGCCCCCGCGTTTTTCCTTGGGCAAAAGGGAAATTCACCTGATTTCCTACAGCCTGGTGGCCAAAGCCAGCCCCCTTTAAAATGCTGGTCCCCCAACCCGGATAAAAAGAGAGAATGATTACCCAAAAAAAGGGACCACCCGGGATCTCCCTGGAAAGGAACTTTGGGGCCCTACCATCTCACTCCAAAAGGGATAAACTAAAAAAATACAATTAAGTATCATCTTGACCACGGCGGCTCAGAATGAAAACCCACCGTTAAAAATAGTTCAGATCCCGAATGCAAATAGCATTTGGGATATCGTTGACGCCATGCAGCAACACAAGAATACCACATTGCCTCTTGGTCTCCCCTGTGTAAAACCCCCTTTTTTGGCACTAAGTTGGTTTTTTTTAAAATGTTTTTTGGGGTTTTTTTAAAGGGGTTTTTTTTTAAAAAAAAAAAAAAATTTTTTAAAGAAAAAAAAAAAAAAAAGATTTTAAAAAAAAAAAAAAAGGAAAAAGGAAGAGAAAAGAAAAAAAAAAAGAAATTTTGGAAAAGCCCTTTTAAAAAAATCCGATTAAAAAATTTTTAGATTTTTGGGAAAATAAAAAACAAAAAAACCCTCTTGGATTTATAAAACTAAGGGGGTTACCAAAATTTTTTTTTTAAAAAAAGGTATATAAGTTTTTGTTAAATTATCAAAATTTTAAATTAAAAAATAGTTCCCAAAAATTTAAAAAAAAAAGGATTTTTTAAAAATTAAAAATTTTTTTTTTCAATTAGGGATACATTTAATTTTTTTAAAAAAAAATTTTAAAAAAAAAGGGGGAAAGAAAAAAAATAAAAAAAATTTTTGACTGACCCCCGGGGTAAATGCGATGTAAAAATTTAAACCACAGGCAAAAAAAACTAAATTGGGTTGGGAAATATAATGACACAATTTAACCACCCGAAAACAAGATAGGGTAAAAATGGTTGCTGCCAAATTTTTGGTTCTTTAATTTATAGATGATGCTTTATTACATTCATTAAGGGTAAATTAAAACACATACTTTTAAAAAAAATATAATATAAGAGGCCCACAGATCCAAAATACCCTGAAAATTTCAAGAACAAATTGTAAAGGATTTTTTAATCAGTGGGAATAAAAAACTTTCTTTATGCTGTGAATTTTAAAGGGTTAAAAAGGTCTATATAAATTGAAAGAAAACATTGTCAAGTATCGTTTGGTTATTTATCATTCTTTTACAAATGAAAACGGCTAAAGTAAAACTTTTTTTTCAGTGAATTAGTTCATTTAAATTTTAAAAGCTGCATCCCCGCCTTTAAAATTTTGGATCAGCCCGTTTCGTCATTTGTGTTGGCTGCCCTGCTCTTTAAACCTATTTGTTTTGGGTGTCCATTGCATTTAAGGATATAAAGTGGGCCTTTTATTTTGTTTTTTTATAAGAATTTGAGGGTTTTACATCGCAAGGAAGGTAAATGATGATAACATAACAAGTACTAAAAAAAAACATTCAACATCTTAGATAGATATATAAATACTACAAATAAAGCAGTAGTTCCATTTAGACTTCAAACTTCAAGTGTCGTGTTAAGTCAAGGTCACTTTTACAGCTGACTGACTGGCAGAATGTATATAAAGGACTGGAACATAAAATAATTTAACAAAAATTAGTTTAAACCTTCTTTATAACACGGGAACTTACGTAGGGGGGCCCTTTTTTCTGAAATGTGAATGCAGAAAAAAAAAACAAAAACAAAAAACCTCATACGGGCAAGCCCCTGTTTTTAAATGTTGACCATAACCCACGAAAAAGGAGTGGATTGGCCAATTGCTCAGAGCAAAAGGGAGACTTTTTTTTTATATTTTATAGTACAAATCACACAAAATACGTGAACAAACCCAATTTTTGCATTAAATAAAAAATTTTTTTAAAATTCGGGAATTTTTGATAAAAACATTGTATTTTTTCCTTTTGAAACCCTTTTTCTGGTTGCCTCTACCAATCTTTGATATTCTGCCAAAAGTTTCCTTTCTCTGATCTCACTGTGGCGGGAAACCCGACTGATGATAATGCATCTACCCTGGCCGAGAATCCTCAGCCTTATAGTTGAGAAAGTAGTGGTCTGGAGGTCGATACTGTCAGAGTTTCCTCCTCAAATTGGATTTCATGGCCCAACCATATTATCTTTTTTTCTGTTTCCCGTTTTGTTAAAGAATAGGTTTAAGGAATTAATTTAGAAAATCAAATTGCCAAAGAGCTCTCTACTTCTGCCCCTTTTTTTTTAACTAGGTGGTTTTTTTTTCCCCCAATCTTTTTTTTTATAAAGTTCATGACTGAATATTGAAGCAAGGACTGAGCCCATGGTGGGTTGGGGGGGACCAATTTTGGGGAGAATGGGGGGGGGGTTTTCATGGTTTAAAATTCCCTTTTTTGAGTTTGTTAACAGCAACCCCGGCCCTTAGGAAGGGAATTCAAAGGGAAAAAAGTCCAGCCTTTAAATCGTTCTCCCCATTTTTGCCTAACGGGGAGGGGGATTTTTTTCACGAAAAAGGGTTAAAAAATTTTTTACCACCAGGACTTATCTGAATTATCGGAAAAACGCCTTCGAGTATTTGGGGCTTTGGGGGGTGATATGGGAAGATAAGCTGCTCCCCCAATTTAAATTTTTGGAGTAAAACATAAAAAAGGGAACACGGGGGGTAATAAGGGTTAATCAATCAATCTCATTTCTCTGTGCCCTGTTCCTATGTATACCCCAGCCCTATTTTTTTTGACCCCCAAAAGAAAAACCTAAGGGGAAAACCTTTTTAAAAAAAAACACTCCATGGTTTTTTTCAAAAGGGGAAAACCCCCCCGTTCTTGGGGAACAAAGGAATTAAAGTTAACACAAAAGGGGAAAATTGCAAAAAATTTGCTTAAAATTGTTGGGTTCTGGCTCCAAAAAAGTTTTGGGTAGGGTTTGTGATTCACTTCTGGATCTCCTGAGTAACAAGAAGACTCACTAATTCAAAAGCCAGAATATTCCCCAGGAAAAAAAGGACAACAGCGTGGTAATGCTTTTTAAAAACGTAATACTGTGAGGTTTGTCCATGATACCCTCTGTGAACCCATGTGGGTTTTCATGAAAAGGTCCCAGTTTCCACTGAGGAGAGAATTGGAACGAATCCTACATGGCTCTTTATCCCTCTTCCAGTTCTGGAGTTTTTTGGAGTTGCAGAAATGCGAGGTTGCCTTGCACTTTTCGGCGGGAAGTGATTGGGTTAGCAATCGCTCAGAACCCAGAGCAGAACTGGTCTAATATGTCTTCTTCCACACCCTCAAAGAAAACATGATAGTCTGATCTCTTGACAGGTTCTTTGAGTATCCACAGCCTTACACAGGACTGCTAATATTCAACATCAGTCAGTTACTGTCTAGAATTTTTGCCAATGAAAACGCGCATAGAAAGCTACTGATTGTTAGACCTGTGACTTACCCAAAAATTGGGCTGAACCTAAAACATTTTAATTTAGGGGCTTGATCGGTTTTAAATTTTAAATTTTTTTTTATTTTAAAAAAAAATTATTTAAAAAACTTTTTTTATTTTTAAATAAAACCGAAAAAATTTTTTGATCAGAAAAAAATTTGGTTAAAAAAAATTAAAAAAGGGGGGGGTTTAATAATTTAAAAATTGCCGTAAATCCATTTATGTTCTTTTCCGAATAGGACATTTTAAGTAATGATAATGAGATTTGGAGAAAGGAGGGTAAAAAGATCATAAATAAATAAGATAGAAATCAAATTGGTACTAATGATACAAATAATAATAATCCTAATAAAATAATAATAATAATAATAATAAAAAATTATTATTATATTTTTTTTATTATTATTTTTATTTTTATTAATTTTTTTATTATTATTATTAATATCATTACTATTATCATATCATCTCAGTAGTAAAAAAAAAATATAATATATACATTATATATATATATATATTAAAATATATATATTATATAATTAATGTGGTGTGTGGTGTGTGTTGTGTGTGGTGTTGTGTTGTTTGCGTTGTGTTTTGGGGGTGTGTGTGTTTGTTTCTTATTTTTCTTTTTTTTACGACTATAATTTTGTTTGCTATCGTCATTTGGTTTTAAATTTGGTTTTTTTTTTTTTATTACCCTTTTTATCATTGTATGTTTAAATATAATATAATATATATATTTTAATTTTATATATATAATATATATGTATTTTTATAATTTAAATTTTTTTTATATTTTATTTATAAAATTAAAAATTGTTCCTTTTTTCCTTCACCCTCCCTTTACAATTTTTTTTTTCGCCCTTTTCTTTGGTTTCCTTTCCTCTTTTCTTACCACCCATTTTAAATTTTTTTTCTTTTTTTTTCACACAACAATAAACTTTTTTTCCTTTTTTTAAAATTTGGTTTTAAACCTCACTTTTTTTTTCTAGTAAAAATTTTGTCTTTTTCCGAGCTAATAGCAAATGTCTTCCCCCAAACCTCGTTTTTTTTTCCCTAAGGTAATTTCTCTTTCCAATGCTATTGGAGAAACTGTGGCTTTTGGCAATGGAACTTCTTTTTATCCCCCGGGGAATATCATTGTTTTGTTAAAACAGCTCCAGAAAAGTGAACTCTTATTTTCTATAACCACTCCATTGTTTGTAACATACTCATCATCTTTTACTGGGTTATTTAAATTTTCATGATTTAGTTTTTTTGGGCCATTAAACAACAACCCCCTTTTTCGCTTGTTTTTTTAACTTTATGAAAACATTTTGTTGTAGTTCAATGATACGCTGGCAATTAAAAAAACTATGTCATCGGCGTATTTAGATTGATATTCGTATCCTCAACATCTACATTTCCCTTAAAAATTCCCCTAAGCATCTCTCAAAATTGCTTCCCAGAATTTTTAAAAAAAGGTGCGGAAAAGAATGCAACCTTTTCGCATTTTGGTTGTTTTTTTTTTTGAACCATTCTGTTAACCATAAGGGGTTTTTACGTTGCTTGTTTTTGGGTCAACAGGCTTTTTTTAGTTGGATGATGTTTTTTGGAAACCTAATCGTTCATGTTAAATTCCAGAGGATTCTGATAAACAGTTCAAACCCTTCGAGAACGATGATCACAGGTATGGGTTTTTTTTTTCTGGTGTTTCCGTTTTCTCTATATAAATTTTTAGATTTAGAATCTGGTTTCGGGTCCCTTTTTTCCAGGGCAAAAAACCTGTTTTCGTCGCAATTCTTCTTTTTAACTTAAATTCATTTTTTTCAGCAAAATTTTTTTCAAAAAAATTTTCCCTGCTTGACTTTTTAAATGCAACTGCTGTTTTTTTTATCTACCCCCGGGCTCTTGTTATTTTTTAATTTTTTTTAGGCTTTTATAACTTCGCAGCAGTGGCGGTGGTTTCATCTTCGCTGTATTGAGCCAATTAATTTTGTTGTTAGTCTTTATTTTTTTTGTATGGGTTTTTGAAAACATATTGATTCCATCTATCTTGATTTTTTTCCCATCACAAAAAAAACTAGTTCCACTTCATTTTTGATAGTGTCCATTGTGGGTTTTTAATTTTTTGTGTAATTTTTTTCGACTCCTTGTAAGTTTTTTAGTTGTCTTTTTGAAGAACATTTTAAAATTCTCTGGCAATGTTTTTAAATATTTTTTTTTTTTCGTCGCAATATTTTTTGAATTTTGTTTTTTTTTTGAAAATTTTAAATCTTCAAGGGTTTATTAAATACTCTTTGATTTTAGGATTTTTGTTTCAATTTCATTAGTGTTTCTTATATATCCAGGGGAAAATTTTTTTTTTTTTGGCGATGTTTTTTTAAGAGCGAACAGGAGTTTTTCCTTTTCCCCACAACCTTTTGGGGGTTTTTATCATTTTCACAATGACTGAGTACTTCAAATTTTTTGGGGACCTGAATTCGTAATTTTTATCAGAGTTTTGTAGTCGACTTTTGAAGTGGTGTTGGAGCTCCATTTTTTTGAGTTTATTTAAAAGTCGATAGTTAGTAGTTGAGGTCATTTTTGCGTCGGCCCCAGGTCTTGTTTGGCATTTTTATAAACTTTTCCTTTCTGGTTAAACACAATGTGTCAATTTGGTGCGTGTTCTTTTGTCTGGTGAAAACCATTTGAAAGTGTCTTGGGGGTTTTGGACAAGGTGTTGGTTTTATAACTAGTTTATTTGTACACAGAATTAAATAAAATCTTCACCTTTTCTTTTAATCCCCAAAGGGCCGAATTTTTTCCACAGGGTCATTTTTTAGATTCCTTTTGCCTTTTGGCGTTGGGGGTCTCCCATGATTATTTTTACATCTCTGTAGGGTTTGTGTCTAAAAAGTTTCTTGGAGAGATAAAAATTTTATTTTCATCATTGCAATTTGGTTGGGTGCTAGCGATAATGCAAGTTTTGAGGTGGGTTTTTAATCTTTTTTGGGCCCCTGTACCAATTAGTGCATTGATTTTTTTTTCGTGGGAATCATAGAACTCCGTGACTATTTTTCCTTTCTTTTTTTCCCAGAAAAAAAAAACGTTTTTTTTTTTTTTAAAATTCCTTACTTTCAATTGGTCTCAGATTCCTAAAAATAAATGTTGTATCTACCCATTTCGTTAAGACATTTTAAATTTTACCAACTCTTTCATTTTCTTACTTTCCTTTTTTTCCCGATTTTTAATGTTTCTTAATTTGGACATGTTTTCTTTTTTTCCTGTTTTCCCAGAAAATTTTTAACATTGTCGCCGGGTTTCCCTTGAACAACGCCCCCCTTGAAAACCCCCACGGAGGGCGATGTGGTTAATTATCATTTCTTTTTTAAAATGGTGTAGAGGTTTGTCAAGAAAAAGAAAATCGAGTGGAACCCCCCCCCAGGCCCCTTCTCAACTCGCAGTCTCCAATAACTAGGGGAACTATTCTGCCGCTTGAAACAGTTACACTGAAAATACGCCAGACTATTGTTGGTGAAACATAACCCCGTAGAACCGGGGGTGTTTTCACCGATATCCCGCCCTGTTCCCAAACCCCTTCACCCAAAACCCTGGCATAGGGAGCTAATAGGGGTTATTCTTGTTAAAGGAAACCCCCCGGGGTGCAATTTATGTCTTACCCAGGAAATATATATAAATAATTATTATATAAATTATTATAAAAAATATTATATTAATATAATATATATATATATATATGTATATATAATATAATATATATATATATGTATTTAATATAAATATATATATATATATAATATAATAATATATATATAACCCATAAAGTACAATAATAAAAATGGTAATAAAAATAACAAAAAATGATATTAATCTTAAATGACGACAGCAAAACAAAATTATAGTCTGATGGGATAGGTTTATCATGTCATCACACCCTTTGTGATCACTTTTAATTACAAATAACAGAATAACAAAAAGAAAAAATTTTGGGGTTTAAGCCTCAGGAAGTTTTTTTTTTTTTTCAGGAAAAAAGAAATGAAGCAATTAAACACACATGAATTCACATAAAGCATTTCTGATGATCTAACTGGCAATCAAAAAAGACTTAAAGACCTGGGATAATCTCAAACAATAAGGTCTACCTGCTCGAAAAGACAAAGACGTGAGTTATAAAAAGCTAGTCGTTATGGGAGGCGACATAAGGAAGCATTTAAACTACGAAAGCCCTCGGTTAGCTTCGAGTCACAAAAGGTCACGGAAATGCGGCGAAAGGAAAGTTGGGCAAGAGCCGGGACATGAAGACAACCCTATTACTCCACGATTTATTCGCCCCGCTTAAGCATCATCACGCATATGCTGGGTGTAGTCTCCCCGGCTGCCCCTGAGTTTGGGGGTCTCAACATTTTTCCCTTTTCTTTTTTTCCTTTTAGTTTAGTTTCCCATGAAAAAAATTTTTTTTCTTTGCCCCAAACCCAAAATACAAAAAATGTTATACATTCGTTTTTGCTTCTTTTTAATTTTTGAAAAACACACAAAACCACCCCCACACACCCCACACACACACACACACACACACACAACCCCCCACACAACACACACACACAACACCACACAAAACAACACACCCACACCAAACCAAAAAACCATAACTTACAACCCTCCTCCAGGAAAAAAAATAATTTAAATTATTAAAAAAAAATTTCGGGAAAACTCCTCGTTAGAAAGGAAAGAGGGGAAAAGGAAAATTACGGAGAGGGGAATTAAAACGGGGAAACCCTCCTAAACAAAAGAAATTTGATATGAAATTCTAAAGTTTGTAAAAAAAGGAGGGGAAAAAAAATTTGTGGTGTGTGTATGTGTGTTTTTTTGTGGTGTGTGTGTTTTTGGTGGTGTTGTGTGTGTGGGTGTGTGTGTGGTGTGGGGTTGGGTTGTTGTGTGTGTGTTTTTGTGTTTTTTGTGTTTTGTGGTGGTGTGTTATGTGTTTTAATATACATGGATAATATATACAAAAGTGTGTATATAAATGTGTATATATTACAGGGGGGACGTTTGTGTTGTTTTTGTGTGTGGTGTGTGTGTGTGTTGTGTGTGTTTTGTGTGTGTTCATTGAAATTTATATACAGGATCCATAATACATACATGTGTGTATAAAAATTGTTAATATACATACGTTTGTTTGTGTGTTGGTGTGTGTGTTGGTGTTTGTGTGTGTGTTGGTGTGGGGTGGGAGTTGGGTGCCTTTGTGTGTGTGTGTGTGGGTGGGTGTGTGTGTGTGTGTGTTGGGTGTGTGTGGGGGGTGTTCATGGGGTTTTTTAAAATATTATAATTATTTTAATAAATATTATAATTAATGGATAAAATATGATACAGTTGTATATAAATGTGTATAAAAATTACCAATTTTTTTTTTTTTGGTGGGGGGTGGGTGTGGTGTTGTGTGTTTTTTGTTTGTGTGTGCAACATTATTGTACATATATTATGTATGTATATTTATAAAAATATTATATTTTAAAAATTAATAAATATTATAATATATAAATAATATATTTGATTAATATGATCTTATAAATATAAAATATTATATATATATATATAAATTATATAAATATATATATATAATATATATATAATAAAAATATTATATAAAAAATTATAATATATGCCTGGGAAGACAATAAACTGCCCCCGGGGGGTTTCCTTAAACAAGGATAGCCCCCCTATTAGCCCCTATGCCAGGGTTGCGGTGAAGCGTCGGCAGAGGGCAGTGGATATCTGGGAAACCCCTTTCGGTTCTATGATTACTGGTTTCCCCAAACAATTGTCGCGTATTACAGTGTAACGTTTTAAAGCGGCAGAAAAGTTCCTCCAGTTAGTTGGAGACGCGAGTTTAGAAGGGGCTGGGGGGTTTCCACTCGACTTTCTTTTTTTCCTAAAAACCTCTACACCCATGATTAAATAAGAAAAATATTCATACCACTCGCCCGTGCGGGGTTATCAAGGGGCGCGTTGCAGTGGGGAACCGGCTGCAAAGTTAAATATGCTTGAAAGGGAAATAAGACAAAGAAAATGTCCAAATTTAAAAAACACATTAAAAAACGGAACATGGAACGTAATGAAATGAAAGTTTTGGGGAAATTCATACGTCTGAAAAAAAATGGATAATCAAAATTTATTCTAGGAATCAGTGAGACCATTGGAAAAGTTGGAAGTTTCAAACTAAAGAAAAAAAGACAGTTCTTTTTTTTTGGAAAAAAAAAGGAAATTTTCGTCAAGGTTGTATGTTCTCAGGGAAAAAAATGCAAAAGCACTAATTTGGGGACAGCCCAATAAAATCCATTTTAAAAGTCCGAATACAAGCAAATCCTCATAACAGTATTATACAATGCACGCCCAACCAAAATTGCAAGTGATGAAAAAGGGAAAAAAAAAAAAAATTTTAACACTCTCCCAAAAAACTTTTGACACAACCCTAACAAGGGGTTTAAAATAATATGGGGACCTCAACGCCAAAATAGGGAAAAAGGGAAACAAAAAAAAGACACCTGGAAAAATTTGGCCTTGGGGGATACAATGAAAAGGGGAAAATTTTATTGAAATTTTTGTACAAATAATTGTTATAGAAAAAATTTTCCAAAAACCACCCAAGACATTGTACACGGGTTTTTACCAGACAAAAGAACACGCAACCCAAATTTACTACTTTGTTGAACCCGAAATGGAAAATTTTTATAAAAATGCCAAACAAAACCGGGTCCGACTGCAAAATGCCATCAAATACTAACTATCAATTTTTAAATAAGACTAAAAAAGAAGGGGCATCAACACCCCCTCTAAAAACTGATACAAAACTTTGATAACAAATTTCAGAATTACAGTGTCAAACAATTTGAAATACCATCATTGTGAAGATGATAAAACACCAAAAGAGTTGTGGGAAGAAGGAAAAAACTCCTGTTTAGCGCTCTTAAGAAACTATCGCCAAAAAGAAAAAGAAAATTTCCCCGGATTATGAAAAAAATAAGTGAATTTTAAAAAAAGAAGATGCCTAAAATCAAAGAGATTTAAAAACCCCTTTTAAGATATAATTTACAAAAAAAAAAAACAAAATTCAAAGATTATTGCACGAATAGAGAAAAATATTAAAGAACATTGCAGGAATTGAAAAATGTTCTTTTAATAAAACAAATAAAGAACTTACCAAGGAGTACGAAACATTCCGAAAATTTAAAAATACAATGGATACTATCAAAATGAAAATGGATAGTTTTTTGTGATGGAAAAAGAAGTCAGAGTGATGGAACAATATTGTCCCAACCCCATAAAAAAAAAAGATCTAAAAACAACATTTAAATTTGGGTCAAAGACAGCGAAAATGAACCCCCGCCACTGTAGACAAAATTATAAAACCATAAAAAATTTAAAAAATAACAGAGCCGGGAATAGGAAAAACAGAGAACTAATCAAAAATGCTGGGGAAAATGTTTTAATACTTTTACAAACTTTGACGAAAATATGGAATGAAAGAAAAAAGGCCCGAAGATGGGTTTAAAAACAGTCTTTTCTCCCAAAATAAAAAAGTGAGCCTCCAATGCAACAATAACAGAACAATTGCATTTAAAAGTCACAAAAGAAAACAGAGAACACCAGAAAGACCTATCCTGTGTTTACGATTACTCGAAGGTTTTTATATGTTATCACGATATCCCCTTTGGAATAAATGAAAAGATTGAGGTTTTCCAAAAAAACACATCCCAAATAAAAAAACCTGTTGACCAACAAACAAGCAAAGTAAGAAATTAGGGGTTTAAAGAAGTTTCAAAGTCAACAAGGAGTGCGAAAAGGTTTTATCCTGTTCCCCCCACCTTTTTAAATATTTTCGAAGCAATTATGAGAGATGCTTTAGAGAATTTTTTAAGGAAAAGTAAGTTGGAGGGTACAAAATATCAAACTAAATACGCCCTGACTAGTTTTTAATTGCCAGCAGTATATAACACAACAACTGTTATAAATTAAGAAACAAGCAAAAAAAATATTTGTTTTTAATGCAAGAAAACTAAGACATGAAGATTTTGAAGATACCGACAGTAAAACGGATGAGAGGGTTACAATCAAAGGAGGGTTGTAGAAAAATGTAAAAAGTTTTACTTATTGGAGCGTTTCAAATAAACATATGATATTTACCCGGGGAAAAAAAAGAATTTCCCTTTCCAAAATCACAGTTTTCTCAATAACATCTGGAAAACCGAAGCATTACCTACGGACAACTAGGGTTATTGAACTCATTTGTTTTTTCCCAAATTTCGTCATATGTTCTGGGTTGGGGGCTGAAGAAGATAGACAAGAAAAAGGTCAAAATTTTTTAAAGTGGGTTAAGACAACTACTATTAAAGGAGGGAGAAGAAAACAAATGATGAAATGCGAAAAAAATATGATAAGTTTTGATTGCCACAGTACAAACTACAACGCTACTAATAAAAATTTGAGTAGCAAGCGAAAAAGGGTGGCTTGTTTCTTAATGCCAAAGAAAAAATAAGATCATGAAATTCAAAGATAACCGGCAAAGAAACAAGATAAAATGTTTCAATCAATGGGAAAGGTTTTGGAAAAAGTGAAAGAGTTCACTTATCTTGAGCTGTTTTTTCTAAACTATGGTTTTTACCCGGGGAAAAAAAAAGAATGCCATTTCCAAAAACGCCACAGTTTTTCTCAATAACATCTGAAAGCCGAAACATTTCCTACGAACAAACTGAGGTTTTTGAACTATTAGTTTTCCCCCAATTGCTTTTAAGGTTTTTGAGTGTTGGGTGCTGAAGAAGATAGACAAGAAAAACAAAATTTTGAAAAGGGGTTACAGACGAGACTACGATTAATGGACAGAGAAGAAAACGAAAGATGAATCTGAGAAAAAAAATTGTAAAGACCGGCTGTTGGGGCATCTTGAACAAAAGGAAACTAAAATTTATTGTCATGTGTGGAAGTAAAAATATTAAAAAAAAATTGGACAGGTGGTGATAGGAAACAGAGGAAGAGGCAAACCAAAGACAAGAGAGCCCACAAAATCAAAGTATTTGCGGTTTCGAGGTCAAATGGAAAGAAAAGGCGACGGTTGAGTGGCGAAGGATGGTGGGGAGGCCAGGGCTCAAAACATGAGATACCGTTTTGATGATGTTTTTCTAATAAAAATATTATATATATATATATATATATATATATATTTTTATGTTTTTAGTAATTTGTTATATATAGAGATATAGAATTCTTTTTAAGTCGTAAAAAAACCTGCGCTTTGACTGCTCGCTCGAGCCAGACCTCACAGCGAAAAAATGACATATCGCTTGGAAATCAAACGCAGGGTGTAGGGGAAAACCCCGTGGCAAAGGTGTTAAGCGCGCCGAACCGCGGTTCATTAGGAAGGGCATCCAATTAGAAGAGTGAAACTGCCAACTGTGTGTGTGGGGTGTGTGGGAAGAGAAAAAGAGAGAGCGTATATGTATGTGTGGGGTGTGTGTTTTGTGTTGTTGTTTGTGTGTATGTGTGTTTGTGTGTGTTTTGGTGTTTTTGTGTGTGTGTGTGTGTTGTGTGTGTGTGTGTGTGTGTGTGTGTGTGTGTGTGTGTGTGGTTGTGTTGTGTTGTGTGTTTGTGGGGTTTGTGTGTTGTGTTTTTTGTGTTTTATGTGTTGTGTGTGTTTGTGCGTTTGTGTGTTTTGCGTTTGTGTGTTTGGTGCGTTTGTGTGTGTTTTGGGTTTGTGCGTTTTGTATGTGTGTGTGTGTTTTTTTGTCTTCTTTGTTTTTGTTGTTGCCTTTTTTTTTGTGGTGTCTGGGGTTTGTCGTTTTTAATGTGTTTGGGGTGTTTTAAAATTTTTCCATTATTCACCCTTTTCAACTTCCCCACCCTTCCGTAACAAGTTGACTCATGGTCTGTTAATTCTTTTTTATTTCTCCAAATAGAATGCTTTTTACTGGGCATCTCCGAGCTTTATTTCTTTTAATAAATTGGTTTAGGTCTCTTTATATTTTTTTCACATCTGTTATCAAGTGTGGTTATGCTTTTTTACCTAACTCAAAGACATCTTAGGTGTTAAAGATTTTTTCCAATACTCCACATCATAAGTCCCTTCATTTGGGCACTGCCGAGCATTTTTTTACCTTTTTTTCATTTAAAAATTTTGATATTTTGGGTTAGGTTCCCTCTTTATAAAATTTTTTTTTCCATCGCCACCCCTAACCCGATTTTGAAGGGAACATTTCCCCTGAATCCTACTACCATCCCATTCTGTTTAGAATTTTACCAGTACTCCCCAATAATTTTCGAGCCTTTGGGGGCACTGGGAATTTGAAAGTGTTTCTATATATTTTTTTGAAAATAATTTCGTGTTGCAAAATATTGAAAATAATTATTTGGGTTTATTTGATCCTAAATCTTTGACGAAAATAGTTAAAATTGTATTTATATGCTGGGCCTAACAATTCGACTTAAAGTTGATTTTGAAGTTACAAATATCTATGGGAACTAATGAGCTGTAAATACCAAATATTGGTTTAAGAAAACTATTAGCTTGAATAATTTGTCTTAACTTAATTTAAAATTTGTTATATTAAATATTATAGATATAATATATATTATAATATATATTATAGAAAAATATAATATTATATATATAAAAACATAATATATAAAAAATATATATATATATAATAAAATATATATATATATAAAATATTATATACATATATATATAATATATTATATACTATATACATTTTATATATATATATATATACTATATATATATATATATATATATACATATATACATATATATATATTCATATATATATAAATATATTTATATAATATATATTATATTTATACTATTATATATATCTATATAATATATATATATATATATATTTTATATAAAAATAAATAAACTTTTGGACACATCGCACTCGTGGTCCTGCCACTGGAACCTCCTCTTTGAGGTGCAGGATAGAGCTCTCTCTTTGAGGTGATACAGCCTTTGGCTGCTTGTTTCACTGGAGAGGGAGGAAGAAAGGGTTTCCCAAAATAAGATCCTATCTTGTAGGTGGAAGAGGATCCCTCTGGTCTCTCCCCAGGGGTTCACACCTACCCACGTGTTTGCTGTGTGTGACATACCTGTGCGCCGTGGAAATGGGAGTCCTGGAGGTTGAGCGATGCCGTGCATGAGTATGCCCTGCGGCTAGTACCACTTTGGTCCCTTATTCCAACATGACGGGTGGTCTGATCTTGGCCCGGGCAATCAAACGGCTGGTCCTTTCAGGGCTAGGATCAAGCAGTCAGTGTCGCCGTTGGCACTCACACTGGTCCCGTGAGTGGCGGTACAACGGCCATTGGCTGCGTATATCCCTCTCACCACCCCTGTGGCTTTTAGACATTAGTTCTACATACAGCTTCCCCTTTCTGGACTCGGTGATGGGGGGGGAGTGAGAGGATGAAAAAACATAATATTTCATGGCAACATTCCTACAACCCCCCCCCAAAAAAGAGATATAAATGATGACAAACCGTCAAGGCCCAGACTATGGCATCACTCTGAACCAATCATGGCAAGAGGAAATGCAAAGCACAGGTTGACTCTGTCAGACCTGCTGCTAAAATGGACACATCAGCCAAAAAATGTTTTTTTTACGAGATTGTCCAGCAGATGGACTCTCGTGCGGCCTCTCCAGGCAGCACCAAACAGGGAGACCTCTAGTAGCCCCAGCGTCCTCCCTGACCGGATGGAGCACAAGCTGAACCAACGAAACAGCTGCTGCTCCCCTGACCCCGTTTAGATTAAGCCGAAAGGCGGCCAAAACGACCCAGCCGGAAACAGATCTAGGGGAGTTTGGACCTCCTAGAGTTCCCCACGTTTAGGTTCCCTCAAAAAGCTTCGCAATGCCTATTAATTTGGTAAGGGATGGAGATGCAGAGAAAATCTGGCTCATCCGGGTCCAGGACAGGGCATATTGTCATGCCCAAACCAGCTACCTGATTTCTGCAAGAAACAAGAACCTAATGAGGGAGGAAGAGTTCTTCGCACGATCCGACGATAGAGAGTACTTAGTTCTCACTTTCGTATGATGTGGATCTGATCACAAAACACCCACAGCTGGGCGCTTCCGAATGTCGAAAGGGGAAAAGCACAACCAGCAACCTGGTGACCTTTAAAGAACCCCAACCTACGCTTGATCTCGGTAATGGGCCCTTCAGCCTAAGACTATGTGCCTGAGCCTTTGTGCTCAAGTCCAAGATGCGGGCCCACAGGCTAGCTCAGGCCAAGCCTATGTGGTGTCTTACAGCCAACCAAAGGATGGGCCCAGGGCCAGAGGGAAAAATGGGGCCCATAATGGCCAAAAGGGTTAAAAAAAAACCCCCAAGCCCTTGGAGGCTGCTTTCTTTGCCAGGAAAGAGCGGTCCCCAGGTGACAAGAATTTTAAAAAAGGAACGATTTTGTTCTGCTCCCCGGCCCCATGCTGGGGACGAACAAAGAAAAAGATTTTCCCGACCCCCAGCCGACACCGGAACCCTCCAAAAAAAAGTTTCTGCCTTTTTAAAAAAATGAAAAAAAAACCACGGGAATAAAGGTTAAAAGAACACTGAAAAAATTCTCCCCAAGAGACAATAATCTCCTTTTTGACGAGAAAGATATATTCTCCTGTTGACGGCTGTAGTCACTGCAGTAGCAACAGCTTTGGAAGGTCGAGTGAGGAGGCGGAGAAGACAGTCACAGTCGCCATGACGGCATGACCCAGACCTGTTGCAGTTCTGAAGGAGGAACTGAACAGAGCCAAAGCAGCCCACCCTCACCCCAGGACGAGACTCCCCTCCCCAAACAACCCTGGTCACGCCTCCAGGCAGAGCCAGAAAACTTGAATCTGTGCAGCCAGTGCCAGAACAAGCATGACATACACAGGGAAAGTCAGCAAAGAGAAAAGATGCACAGACAAAGGCCTGAAGTGAGAAAAGCCAAACTCACAAAAGTCGAGCTATCAAAGGCTCTCCACCTCCCAGTGGACCCATGGATAGCCTGACAAATAGCCAAAACCAGATGAGATCCCTCAACCACGAGGACTTCACAATGAAGCTGTCAGACTCTGACACAACCGAATACAATATACATCTCTGATGCACCGATGCACTGCACTGTGAGAGGATGTTGAATCTCTTGCCATTGAGATTCACCTGGCTGGGGCTCCCTCAAGCTGTACAATGTGTACAGCAAGGCAGGCTTAGACATCAGCCAGATCTGTGCTACTGCAGCACAAGACCAAGTAATCATAGGAGGAGACTTCAGTGCACACTAGCCAATCCTGGCTCCTGCGAGGACCAGATGCAGCAACCATAAATACCCACGTGCTTGAAACTTCCCTGAGATCGCTTTCTCAATAGCCAAGAGCCAATGCATGTCAGACCTCACCTTGGCCACTGCAGTTCTGGTGGAGAGAATTAGATGGTGTGTCGATGAGACTGTCACAAGTGACTATTATGGCACTGTTTACTACCCTCATGGATTTTGCCCAGCCAAATTGCCACAAGCAAATCCAAGATGAAAACAGAAAAGGCCAACGGGCAAACCTTTCAGAATGCCTTTGGGCCCCCGTCGTAGAAGCAATGAAAACCCCACAGAGTGAAAAGTGGAAGTGCTTGAAGCCAGATTATCAGTGCCATAAGTCAGCACCTCACAAACTATACCTAAAAATGGCCATGGTCCAGAGTTATAAAGGCCCTGGTACTTAAGACGAGATTAGGAATCAACTACAGAGTGAACATGTGTAGAAAAAATTTCCGAAGGTAAAGAACCTCTGACAACCTAGCCCCCTAAAGGTACGCAGTCAGGGATACAAGGAAATGCCATAAGAGTCAGGCAGGAAAGGGCTGGAATGGTGTGTCCTTTGACCACCGAACCACCCTTACAGAGCTGTGGCAATGGGTCAGGTTTGAGCTACT
This sequence comes from Penaeus monodon, assembly GCF_015228065.2. Taxonomy (NCBI): domain Eukaryota; kingdom Metazoa; phylum Arthropoda; class Malacostraca; order Decapoda; family Penaeidae; genus Penaeus; species Penaeus monodon. The sequence goes on along the minus strand of NC_051425.1, from coordinate 32,801,671 downwards.
AGCTGCTCAGGCCCGAGGTGCACACACTACAACCCTCAATCAGAAGCAAACAGACTGGTGCAAGAGTTCTCTGCAAGAACAACAGAAACAGTCTCCCAGCGGGACTGAGGGCAAACCAAGAACACCTACAATCAGCCAGGATTTGCTCATATCGAGAAAAGGAAGTGTATCCCGATAATCAGATTTTATCTTCTCTTTGAGGGAACAAAGGGACAAACCTACAAAAACATTCTTGCACAACACGGGGTTCTGATAGGATCTCGTACCCATCATTTCCCACCTAAGACTGGCAGGTGAGCTTGCATTCCTGCAACCTATCAAAAAGTCCTTGGAAACTTCCACTCTACCCCAGAGCTGGAAGAGGGCTATCATAGTTCCCACCCCAAAAACCATAGGAGCCAGGGAAGTACCTCCCAATCTCTCTCCTCAGCTGTCTCAGAAAGAAGGCCAAGAGAATGGTACTAAATCGACTCCAGTGGAAATGGGACCCCAACATGAATACCTCTGTGGTTAACAAGGGGCATGAGCAAAGTACCAACATAGCCAACGCTCTTAAGCACAACCCGCACTGTCATTTCTGTGGGAGTACCCCCTACTGGGAGCCGCCTTGCCGCTGGGGAGGCTTGAAGGGGGTCCCAGGTCTTTTGGACAGGGCACTTAGGGGGACATTGAGGTTCGCACAAGCCTTGGGGAAAAAGGGTGGGACATGTTTCTCCTTTGACCAGGGGCCAGGGCCATGGCTCCCTTCCATTGGGGGTTCCCGGGGAGGCGGGGGGCCCCCCCTTTGGGGGACCAGCTTCTTGGAAGGGTCAATCTGTGAGGGTTCAGACATAATTTGTTTCCTGGTGCCCCAAGGCCTACGAGAAGGGATGGTGTACTCCCCCCTGATTCATTCCATCTTGGACCAGGGAGAACTCCCCCATGGGGGTTTGCCATTGTGACGTCCCATACTACTAGGTTGAGCGATGCTACACGCTGCACCCTGCAGTAGCAACACACTTTAAATTTTGGTCCTCTATTCTGGTTAGAATAGAGTGTGGCTTGATCAAGGCCCAGTCAAGTCAGTTGGCTGGTTAAATTGGCTAGGGTCCGGGTGACTGCCATCAGTACTGTAATAGTGGTTGCATATATTTCCCTCTTTACCCCTGTGGCTTTTGGGGAGATTTGAGCACCAACTATAGTTTCCCCCTCATTGGACTCCTGCCATGGTGGGGGGGGGGAAAGGGAATGAGGATATGAAGAATTCTAATTTTGTATGAGTTCTATGCATTTACAAAGAACTAGCTCTCCCCTGACGATCTACGCAATCCTCTGGCCATTCCCCTCTGGAAAATCACATGTCACTGCGCTTCCAAAGGACAAGAATGAGTTTCGTAATGGTTCCCAGGCCCCCAAACCAAGTAAGAAGGAGAAAAATCCCCCTCAATCCATTAAGGAAATCTTACCTAGTAAATATGAAAGTATCTCATATAGTAAGTACCTAGTAGTGAAGACCTCTGTTGGTGTATCAAACATAGATTTCGATATTTTTGAAGTACATCGGAAGTTTGTTGAGATGTGTAAATGTGATCCTCACATCACCCCACAGCGAGGTGGGTTGAGGTTTGTCTCCAAACGAGAATGAACGTCTGTGTGCAACACCCCAACATTGCTGGGGCTAAGTTTCATTTTTCTCCCCGAAAAAACACTCAATCAGTGTAAGGGAATTGTCTTTTCCCAAGACCTGAGGAGGTATTCTGAGGAGAAAATGTTAGATGAAATAAAGAATTTTAGTGTAGTAGCAGTAAAAAGTTTTAAAAAGAAAGTTGATGGTTTTGGGCAGGTGACACCAGCTCTCCTTCTGACTTTGAAACATTAGCCAGAATCAGTTAAGTTGGCATGGTAACCACCTCAGGTAAAGCCAATGTGCCCAACCCTATGCAGTGTTTCCCCGCTGCCGGGGTTATGGGCATAAAGCATACTCTTGCCTTTTTAAACCAGAATGTGTGTAAAGAGTAGTACAACAGGTCAAAAAGGAGATGACAACTGTCCAGATCCAATATGCTGTCACCAGTGCAAAGAAGCTCAAGAAGCTTCTTCAAAGCAATGTAAAAGGTACAAGTGTTGGTAAAAAGGGAAAAGCAAGGAGAAATTTAGTTTTCCAGAGGAAAAAGCAACTTTGCCTGTGTGCTGTTTGCACAGCTAGATAAGTCCTTTGCTTCGCTTCTAGCCATCCCCCTTTCCCCGCCATCCCTCGCCCTCCAATACTTTTTAAACACCACACCCCTCTACCACTACCTTTAAACCTTAATCCTCAAATGCTGAAACTGCCTCTTGGAGTTGTTTCACTAGAAATGGAGTAGGAGTGAGGGTCTATTGGGGAGACCCCACCTCCCAAAGTCATCAGACAAGCTCCAGAGGCCTCAACGGTGACGCTCTAGCTGCCCCCCACATCCACAGGGGCCTCCACTGCTAGACGAATGCTCCTGAACCAAAGACTCAGTTTCCCAAGCATTTTTTCAGGCCTTAACCACAGGTGCTGCCAAACACTGTATGAAGAGGTAGTATGAAGAACTGGATACCCTAAGCAAATGGAACTGTCAGGGAATTCATGCAAAAAGGGAAAAACTGCAATATCTGATATCTTCATGTAATCCAGTTTGTGTATGCCTACCAGAGATTATGACCAGGGAAAAACGTCCAATTTCCCCGAGAGGATTCCAAGTTCAAGCCCATTATGGGCCCTTTGACAAGGACCTCATGGAGGAGTAGCAGTGCTGGTATTCCAGGCATCCACCTGTTAGACAACACTGCAGGTGAAGGCTGTGAGAATAGGCTTGACAGGACCTTTCACTGTTGCCTCTTTTTACCAGACTAGCTGACATAATCTCAACATAAATGATTTGGAAGATCTACTTGGGGGAGTTGCCCCATCCATTTCTACTCTTGGGAGATTCCCAAAGGTCGCATCACCTCTGGGGAGCACTTCATGCAACCTTCGAGGAAGGGCCTTAGAGTCCTTGTTATCAAGAGTAGATGCAGTTTTACTAAAAGTGACACTCCCACACATTTCCAAATTAAAAAATGGGACATTCTCCAACACTGACATGTCAATTGGCTCATCTGATCACAGATGAATTTCACTTGGCAGGGCATGGAAGTGACTACTTTCCACTTTTGGAGGAGGTGAATGGTATTCCAGCAATGGAGTGCAGAGATGGTAACTTGAACATGTGACTGCAGTACTGCAAGGATCTGTGAATGATATTCAATGTGTTCAAAAATGCTGTTAATCATTCACATCACGAATTCACCTTGCAGCAGAAGCATCCATTATAAATAGACCTGAGCCAAGGCCAGGCAAGTGCTAAGAAGGCTAGACGGACGTCGTGGAGACAGTATGTCTCCTTTATTAACTCTAGGACCCCTTAGCACTCTTTGGGGTTGAACAGGAATGACCCTCAATGTCGTTTTTGGTAGGAGTGCAGTAGAACTTCCATACAACTTGCCATTTTTGTTCAAGGAGATGGACTCTTTCTTTGCAGCTATGTCATAAAACTGCTTCAGGAACTGACAATATTCCATACCAAATGATATCCACTTACCTGAAAGCTTCCAAAAATTTCTGGTTGGACCCATTCCATAGGATCTATAGGGAGTGGCACAGTGCCCTGCAATGGAAAGAAGCTACAATCATTCCTATTCCTAAACCTGGCAAGGATGCTTCCATACCAGGGGAAATTACAGACCAATTTTTCTTGTAGTGGACTGGGTTATAATGAAAGCTTTAGAAACGCCCACTTATGGATTTCTCCCTCGGCAGCTGCCCTTCTCATGTAAAAGCGAAAATGTTCCCTCAGAAGAAACTCCACGGGATCCCCACGCCAGGGTTAAGTAAGGGCATATCGACTCTCCCGCCCTTAAAGCAAACTGGATGGGCGGACGAAACTGCTGGAGCGTGAACACTGCTGTCGTGGAAGGCGAAGCCCCTATCCCTTGTTAAGAAAGAGAAGGACGCGCCAAGCTTAAAAGAACGGCAATAAAACTAAACTAAAAATCCTCGCTCATTTTATGTAATCTGTTTCTTCCGATTAAAATCCTGGGAAGCCTGGGAAAATACTTTTTTTTTTTTGTCCTGTTACTATCTCAGTATAATATGCCGTCCCTCACCACGTGGAGCACCAGTCTTAAGGGATGTGGGTGTAAGGAAATAAAAAAATAAAGAAAATAATTTAGTTATAGTTAAAGTTTTCTTTTTTAAATTTAAAACTGCATTTTTCAAGTTATTGTCTTTCTTAAAAAAGATCTTTATCTCTTAAGGCAATATTAAAGTTTTATTAATAGTTTTACACATTGCCATCTGAATTTGCCTAACCAAAAGAAAATTTAAAATAAAATTTTGTAAAGTAAAAATTACGCACCTTGCTACTGTGCTCCTTGGGGCACAGGTGTTAATTGGGCGATCCTCACCCCTGTGGGCAGTAGCGGCTGCGGGCTGAGGCAGGAGGACACCCTAGGCTGGGCTGTCCTCTGTTCTTTTTGTGTATTTTAACGTAGGCATCGCATCTTTGAACAAAGGTATTTGTTTGCTTTTTTTGGTTGTGGAAAAGTGTTGTTACGTGGCAAGGTATTCGTCTCGATAAAAATACATCTGAGCAAGTGAGTAATAGGCTGGTGCTCTTTTTTTTTTTTAAAATTCGTTTTATAGTGGCTTCCATTTTTTTTTTTTTCGTAAACTAAACGAAGTTCTTTAAATTTCTTTTAGCTTAAAAAGGAACTAATTCAGTTCTATTTTAGTATCTATTTTTTTTGTTTTAATTTTTTTTTAAAACCGCTTTTTTTCCCAAATTTTATATAAAAGACTTCAGGGCCCCTTGATTTTGTTTTTTTTTGATATAATAAAATTTTTTGCTGAAAAAGGGAAAGAGATTTTAAATTCCAAATAGCCTTACCAAAACCTTAACACGTGGTGAATTCCGTGCCGCCCCTCCTCCTCAGGTTACTCTTGCTTCTTTTATCCGTGGTTTATACACTTTAACAACACCCCTTCCCAACAGGGCACACTATCTGCCCTCTTTCCAAATCTAATTACACATTACTTTTCAAAACATCTCTTTCCCCCGTACGTAAAACGGGGGGGTGGCAGTGAGCGCTACTGTTTTAACACTTTAATACCGTAGACAAAAAATGGAGTTTTATATAAATTGAGGATCGGTACGACACTCTCACCAGTTATCGCAAGCTGATTGAGAAAATTGTAAATTTTGGTTTGAAGGGTTGTCCCAAAAGGGAAAAATTTGACCCCATATCAATAGGGGGTTGAAAATTGGATCGACCACAGATGACTTTTGAGGATGAAATGCTATACAAAATTCCTTCCAAACCACGTCCCATGTTAGAGGCATTATCTACCTTCAACAGGTTCTTTGGGCTGACGGGAAGTTTAGATTTTGGGTGGGAACCGTTTCTCAAACCGGAAGATAAAAGGGAAGGGGGCCCCACAGGGGAGTATTTTAGTGTGACCCTTTTTGCCTTTGCTATAAAAGACATTAGACAGCATTTGGGAATGACCTTTACAGTGTGATCTTAATGTGGATGACTTTACACGTACTGTCAGGGGGCACATACAGGATGTGGCATTTAGACATTTTTCCCCCCTTTTTCCCTAAATCAGGGTTTTTTGGGGAAAAATTTTTTTTTAAAAAAAACCCCCCCCAAAAAAGGGGAAGTTATTTTTCTATTTCAAACCCCAAATTTTTCAAAATATAGGGCTAACAAAAAATTTTTTTGGGGCCCAATCCAAAAAAGGGGTCGCAAAAAAAATTACTTTGGGGGAATTTTACAAAGTTTTGGTTTTCCCCCTTTTTTTTAAAATTGACCCAAATTTTTGGGTTTTCAAATTTTTCCAGCAAGACCATGGCTATGCTTTCCTAAAAACGAGGAAAGTTCCATCCTTTCTCTTTTTAGGAGAAAACCCCCTGCAATTTGTCAAGAGGTGGGGTACTTGGGTCTATTTTTTTTACTAATTCTTACGGGGTGCCCACATAACGTTAAAAGGGAAAGGGCTACAAAAGAAAAACAAAATCTATCTTGGGGTCCAGATCGCACAATGCTTCTGCGGCTTTACCTCATTACTTTGTGTAATTTGCCCTATGATTAGGCTTATTCATCTGCAACTCCCTGTTTTCTTTTGTTAGACTCAAATAAGCTCTCAGAGTCGTAGGGGGTTTTCGGGTTTTCACCTTGAGTCCCTGTATGCGAAGACTACAAAGAATTCTGGGATCTCCTATACCCCAGTTTGGTTTTTAACCCCCTTGAGATAGCCAATCCTATGGTAGGAGAATGAAATCTTGTGGAAGATCTTAATTTAAACCCTAAGGTTCTGGTATTGGTTCCCCAATTTCCCCCCCTTTGGACAAATAAAGTCGACTAATTTGTTCAAATTTGGGAAAAAGGGAGGATCCAAACAGAATCAGAGAGAGATTTCTTAAACTACTTCAAAGAAAAAAAGCATCAGGCAATATATACAATGGTTCGAAAACTAAAAAATGGTGGGGCTTTCTGCAGTGAGCAGAAGGAAGACTTTTTTTTGGGCAGTTTTTCCTAGCAGCCCCATTCTATTCAACCATTCTTTTATAATAATTGTTCTCAAGTGACATCCAGGGGTGAGGGGGGTTTAAGATTGGCTTGCACTGATGTCGCACGAAAAAATAACACTATGTTGGGTCCAGCACTTTGGTACAGTGGGAATGAGCAGCTGACAGAAGGCTAAGGCAGCGCCTTAAACCCTTGTGCTCGTTTTCCCCCTCCCACACACGATTTGAAACCCCATCTTTTTTCTTCGCGATAAATGGAGGGCACAAGGAGGCATCCCCACAAAAACAAACTCTAGAGATTAGGAACTTGGCAATTGGGTGCCATTTCCCAAATCCCAACCGCAAGTAGAATTTGTATAATGACTAAAAATTTGGCACACAAACGACTCAGGGGCCGATGATGGCTAAAGGAAGCCTTTGTGAGCGGAAAAGACCCTTAAACCGTATATGTTTGGAAAGATGGAACATTCTCACACCAAAAAACATTGTACTTGTCTCCCTATAAATAAAAAAATGTTTTGGGGGACGTTTTATGACATAGAAGGCTTTTTTTTTTTTCCCGTAAGGAGACTAATTTTTCAATGAAATTTAATTATGCAAAATGTTTATGAAATAATTTTTCATTTATAGCATAATTTTTTATGTTTTGGGGTTATTAAGTATATTTATTTTATTTTAAAGTCTTTTGATAGATTTTTAAATTTAATTTTTACTATTTCCAGTATCAAGGTATTGCCACTACTAAACCCTAGCTGTTGATGCAAAAATAATTTGAAAAATAAACCCAAATTTCATTTGATGTATTCCTAAACCTGGAAAAGGCTTTTAAAATTAGAAAATCCTCTTTTTATCCAGGACCCTGCCCAGAAGGGGAATCTGGGGAAAAGCTTTGGCTTGGGATAGGTGACTATTTCGGATCAAACAGCCAAAGTCAATTTCCCAAAGTCCCTATCACAGCACTGGCACTAAAAAAGGGAACACAGGGGGGGGTCCTCACTCCAGGCCTTTTCAACCCCCCAAATGTTTGCATCCTCAACAACAACCCCCATGGGGTACAAGATCATCTTCTAGCAAATGATCTCCCCTTCTCTCCCTGACCCACTGCCTAAGTAAAGCCCATGCTGTCTGGGCCTTAATCTCAGAGTGCTGTGCCGGGGTAAAGACTCCCCCAAAACCAAACCATGGCTCGAACAAAATTTAAGGCACAAAATTTTTGAAACCAGGGAATGGGCATTGAAAGGGTCAGGTCTTCCAATCCTTTTGGGGGAAAGACTGAGGACCCCCTTTTTAAGAGGGGTCCTGTACTTTTTTGACCGAACCAAAGCAAGGCCCTCTGTCTGGACAATGACGGGGAGACACAAGAGGCAGACATAAAGTCTAAGATCATTCTATTACAGCCATCCGCCCCTTTGGGACTATGCTTCTTTGCCCCATGATTGCCAAAAACCCAAAGAATAAGAGAAAAATTGGAACTTTCAAATGAAGCGCCGGATCATTCGGGTGCCCCAAGGTGGATGAAGGCCCTCAACCTCCTCCGAAAGCAACCTTCTCCCCCTGGAATCACGATTTGATCAAATGCAGCTATTTCCTTTCAAAGGTCATCCAAGCCCCCGGAACACAACATGAACAAAAAATACTCCCCCAAGGGTTTTGATACGCATCAGCTCAAAGCCCAAACTATTTTCCAAAGGGTATGAACCCCCCCCACCCCGACTTTTTGTACCCTGCCGTGGGCAAAATTTCCGATCAAGTTCTTTTAGAGATTGTCAGAGAAAAAAAAATAAATACCCCATGCCTTTTCTAAAGACAGAACCGAGGGGTCTTGCCCATCTCTCCTCCAGGTATGAACCTGTTTCAAGATGGTCAGCGATCCCCAAAACCACACAGCAGGCGCCGGCTTTGCAGCAAGGAGCCACAATCCATGGGGGGAAACAACAACCCCTCTCACTACGGGCAGAAGCATTTTGCGATCGGGAGCCCTAACCCAGCGTCCCTTAGGAAAAGGGGTAATGGTCATAATCAGATTCCAGGGCAGCCATGACTGTCTCAGCAAAGCTCACCAAAAAACAACATCTCCTCCTGACCACTATCCTTACCATAGCCAGGGATTTTTGTTCTTTTTAAAAAAATAATCATAAACTGGGCCCCCCGCCACATGGGCTGAGGGAATACTTGCGACGACTAGCTGACATTAGCGGGGGTATCCCCCCATATCCCCATGATCATAAAACCCGACCCGAAAAATCTTAAGGAAAGTTAATGCCCAGACGTCCCTTCCTCCTGCAGTTTTCACAGATAGAAGACGAGATTCCCCTCCCGGCAATGGTCTAAAATCAATAAGGTACCGAAAGTCATTCTTCACAAACCAAATAGGTTCCCTTTGCGCTGGCAGATATAGAGACAATTGAATGCGACAGGTGATGCTGCTTTGTGGCGACCCATTTACATTACTTAAGAATTGGGACACACAAAATTGAGACGGGGTTCGCTCACAAAGCCACCGGGGTAAAGTCGCCCAAGGTAAGCATAAAAGCAAAAAATAAAATGAACCCCTAAATACTGACACGGCGGGCCATTTTAAAAGGCCCAGGCGAAGCCAGATCTTCGCAAATCCTAAACAAAAAAAAACGATCATTACGCACATAAACCCAAACCTGCTCAGCTTCTAGCAGTAGTGTGCCAGGCCCCTGGGTTTTTGGGTTGCTGCCGTGTCTCGGCCCTGTTTCCCACCTTTTGTCCTGTCTTCTGGGCTTGAGTGCCCCTTTGTAACCCAAACCCCACTTTTTTTTATCCCAGAGATCTAGCCCCCCATCTTCATTCTGTGGCTCGTCCACCCCGGGCTTTTTTAATACAGTCTGTGTAGTGTGTGTATATATATTTTTTGTGTGTGTACATATGAGTATGTATTATGTATTTTAAAAATATATGTGTGTGTTGGGGTGTTGTGTAGGTGTGGAGGGGAAATGCGGGGGGTGAGTGGTGTGTGTATGTGTGTGTATGTGAGGGGGGGGGTGTAAGAGTTTTATGTTTTAAAATTTTTTATATTAATATATTAAATTTTATATATATTTACTATATATTATAATAATATATTGTTTTTGTGTGTGTGGGTGTGTGTGTTGTTGTTTTTTTGTGTGTGTGTGTGTGTGTGGCATTACTAAACCTATTTCTGTCCCAAATAGCCCACAGGGGTTTACCCATGTGGTCCAGTCCAAATGGGAAAACTATTGCTCAAAAGTGTGAGATGACGATTTTATCTGACCTGCCTACCCGACATTTTTACCCGGGGTCCTGAGTGGAAAGGGTTGCTTCGTCCAGGGCGGGTTACCCTCCCCCTTTCCCGCACCCCGCCGTTTTACCCATAACATTGTCTCGGTGCCCCTTATATGCTGATTCTTCATAAATAAAAGTCAAGCCATAATACCCATACCTCCCCCAGTACCACTGTGCAATGTCTAGAGAAAAAAATCTTTATCTACCCCCCTCAGAGTCGATATTTCCCAAATTTTGGACTTGGGCCACTTGGAAAACGCGTGTGGTCTTTTGGGGGTACAGAAAATGGGGCTTGTGTATATCCATATTTCCGAGGGTGAGCAAATAAAGGGGTTATGGAGGTCATTAACAGACGGAACTGGTGACCACCTCATCCCCCCATACTTCATCCAGCTGCTTCATTCACTTCCCGAGCTGGGGCATCAATTTCCGGGATACCTAGTTTGACAGTTTTTGTGCCGAGCGCCCGGGTTGGTTAAAGGCGGGGCCCCCCTTGCTTCGGGCGGGGCGGCCTGACTCGTGACCCCCGCTCACCGTTTACCCATAGACACCGTCTCGTTTTCCCCTTTTTACTCTTCTCAATAAAGAGTCAAACCGTCTCAAATATAACTACCCGCTAAGACTGTACCAGAGTTCTTAAAAACTCTTCGTGTGTGTGTGTGTGTGTGTGGTACTTGTATATATGTGTATGTATATATACATTATATTATATTTTATATATATTTTAAAATATAAATAGTTTTTTTTTTATTATTATGTGGGGGGTTGAGTGTGAGGGGTGATGGAGTGTGAGTGTAGTGTGAGTGGGAGTGTGAGTGTGAGTGTGAGTGGAGTGTGAGGGGTGAGTGTGAGTGTGGGGAGTGGGGGTGTGGTGGGGTGTGGTGTGTGTAGAAACCGCGGTTTACCCGTTTTTTTCTTTCAAATAACAAACAATGATGTTTAAATAACATCATTTAATCCGCGCCCCTTTTTCCATACTCCCCCAGTGCATTTAGCTTCGTCAAATTTCGCATGCAAAGTTTAAACAAAACCAACTGCGCCTCCCGGCCGGGCCCAAAACGCTTTTCCACCTTCATGTTTAATGAAAGAGCCCGGTTGCAAAAGGTTTTCAAAAAGGTTTGATTGGGAAAACAAGGTGAGTGTTGTCAGTGTTACCAAGGTGTTTTATTACAATATTTGAAATTATTCTTGTTGGGGAAAACCCAAAAAAGCCCCATTTTTTGTGATTCTTTTTTCTTCAAGTGGGGGGATTTTAGAACCTCTTTTTCCCCAAAGGGATATTTTTGCAATATTTGAAATTTATATTCCCTAAATTTACTGAGTTTTTATAGATTTTTGAAAATGATTTGTTTGCATTTTCCCGATTGCTGTGCATCAGTTGCAGTAATTATTACCTCGTTGTTTACATTCAAATTTGTTTATTTTCACTTTTTGATTGTGATTGTTTTTTTAGCGGTTTTTTTGTTTTCATGCTTCTTTGGGCCCCTGATGAGACGGGAATAAATTTAAAAACACAAACAAAAAGTTATTCCGATACCCTTAAATAGGGTAACCAATAAACTGCTTTTTAAAAGATAACATATATAAAAATAATATATATATATTATATAAAATTTTATATATTATATATATAATTATATATATTATAATATATATATAATTATATTTATATATAATATATATATTATTATATATTAATAATAATACATAATCATAATAAAACATACATACATACATAAAAATAATAATAATAATATACATATATTAATATACATATATAATATTAATAATAATATATATAATAATAAATGTTAAATAATTAAAAAATAAATATATATTTATATATAATTAATATATTATATTATATATATTTATATTTATATAATATATATATTATAATAAATATATATATGGGGGCCCCCGGGGGGCCGAATTTGGGGGCGGATCAAAACGTACGACGGCAAACGAGTTTGAGGGTTTGAGTCACCCGGGCCGGGGCGTTGTTTCCCTTGGGGAAGGAACTTCACCTCGATTCCCTGCCTAGCCACGGGGTGCCAAGCCAGCTCAAGTCAGTGCCGGGTAAATAGAGATGGTGACTCGATAAAACACCAGGCGGAAGGCAATGGCAAACCCCGCTCTAAATTGCTAAGAAAAAATCATGGAAGCCCATGATCGTCAAGGCCGGGGTTTTGCCGAATTGTTAAGCGTCGGACTCAAAGACTGTCACGACGGCAATCTGAATTCGAGGGTTCGAGTCACCGACCGCCGCGTTGTTCCCTTGGGCAAGGAACCTCACCTTGATTGCCTACCTAGCCAAGCCAGCCCAAGTCAAAGTGCTGGTCCCAAAGCCCGGATAAATAGAGAGAATGATTATCTAAAAAGGTACCACCGGCACTCTCCGTGGAAAGGAACTGGGGACCCTACCACGTACTCACCCCAAGAGCATCACAACATGAAAAACTACAATTATATGTCATGCTGTGACCACGGCGGCTCAGACATGAACCTACCGTTAAAAAAGAAAGATATATATATATATACATATATTTTATATATATAATATATAAAATAATATACATACATAATACATACATACATACCTACATACATACATACATACATACAAATAAAAATAAATATATATATACAGCATGTATGTATGTATATAATCATGTCTCAGACACGGAAAAAAAACGGCCATACTTTTTCAGGACATTTATTGAGTAGACACAATAAATAGTACAATCAGCAGAACCTCTGTCAAACAGAGGCTCAAATAAAAAGATTTGCAATGCTTATGTACAGCGAAATGGTTACTTTTGATACTTCGAATTGTCTTTATCCGGTCGCAAACCTTTCTATGGGTCCATCAGCTAATAAAAAAGGAAACATAAATACCAGGTGTAACACTAAGATGAATTAAACTCGCTAGAAACTCATTCAAAACTAAAAG
>NC_051425.1:32776370-32783870 GCF_015228065.2 Penaeus monodon | reverse complement strand
GGGAAAGGGTGGCCGCAGTAACACTGTAACTGTTAATGTTAAGCTAGGAAAGCACGGAACCGAGGCACCTTGTTTTCTCCGTTTCACTCTCAAAGTTTTTTTTTGGTCATTAACTAAACCACAAGGGCTTTCCCATATTGAATCAGACGTTCCTTGTACGCCACACCGCCAAACACCGGGGTAGCGTACACAGCTATGATTACTACGTTATTATTACAGTTAGTCCTTAGTGCTATCTACAGATTTGCTTATTAGAAGGGGGTAATTCCTGAAATACAATTTATAATTTCTGTTGTAAAATTATTAGCATTAAATTCTGGAATCGTGTTTTTTTTTTTTTTTTCATCGCTTTAACATAAGTTCTGTGCAAGAGCATTTATACTGTGCAGGTCAAAGCGAAGCACGTAAAGCACGCGCGAAGGGCCCCAAGCTGCCGCTCGGCCGCTGCTGGACTTACCACAGAGTCCTGGGTACTGCAAGGAGCAGGAGGTGCCGGCGGGGCAGGCGGAGCACGGCGACCCCCGACGGTACATCTGGCTCAGAATGATGTTTCCTCCTGGACCGTAGTTGCAGGTGTAGAGCTTCTTCCACCAGCCGTCCTCCTGGAACATAGTGTAGCCGCATCCTACCCGGTAGGAGCTCCACCACAACATCTGGGTGTAGTGGCCCACGGGAGTCGAGAATCTGTCAGAATAATGTCTGTTACGACCTTTCTAGTTATATACAGTAGACTGCGCACTTTCAGTGAATGTCTCCTCTCCTACGATACCGTTGTCGCATATAATTTGATTTTTCCTTATTTAACATTATTCCATGTGGCTATGTCAGGGAACAAGAGGCACTTCTATCTGCGCTAGAAAGATGAAGCATTGACGAAATTATTCAAATTGACGAATATGTCCATCTCATAAAAATAACAAGTTGCAAATATCTCATTCAGAACTATACTTGCGCTTTCTTTTTTTGTCGTACGACTTACTGGAAAGGCTGAATTGCTGACGGGCTGAACTCCGCGACCTCATCATACCAGGCCTTGATGGCTCGCCCCCACTGGATGCGTGTATCGAAGTTGCTCTGGAAGCTGATGAAAAGGTTCTGCCCAACACCGAACCTCGCTGAAAGCGCGCACGAACGAAATTTTCATATATGACCTAAACTTATCTAAGCGCATTGCCCGTGCAAATTAATCTGATATAAACAAACATGCGAAAGAATGTGTTGACCCACGATGGCAAAGAGCGAAGCAGTACTTACAGACGCGACGGCAGTCCGAACACTCGTGCTCGAAGATGCATTGGTCGGCATGACCCTGAGCAATCAAAGCCAGCTCGTCGTCCCACTCCTGCAACAGATCAGAGACCACACTGTCTCGAATGTTCATCAACATATATTTCAGTACTTTTTCATAAAAATAGATTTGTTCTGCCATGACCCCTACTCATTTGCTATTTCACCTATATTTGCCCCCGGACCTACCATCAGCCTCATGTTGGCTGCCTGCGGCTGCGGCCCCGGGGCGCTCCACGGCCCTCCTCCCCCATGGCCCCCGGACCGCAGTTGTGGTGTTGCGCCACGTAAGGGCGGCTCCTGGGCACTCCGCCTCCCCCCGGGCACCGGGGACCCGCAGGTGGGGCCGAACCAACCGCCGCCAGCGTGTGCCAGGCGTGAAGCTGCAGTGGGGGGACTCCCCTGCCGCCCATCCCGCCCCCGCCGTTATCGTTAGCAGAAAACACAACCGGGGCCTCGTCAACTGAAAAAAGGGTTGGCATTAGATACCGAGCAGTTGTTCGTAGGAAAATGAATCTGCTAAAGTCGCTGATTTAGTAATGATTTTTTTGCGCAGCGGGAACACGCTATAATGCGAATGCAGTTATAATGGAAAATTCGTTTGCTTATCCATGAATCTGAATAAACTTTTTTTTATAGCCTAAACTTCCCCAGAGTTGCGCATGTTTACCCCAAAGAGGGAGTCCGTCTAACGCACGTCGCTACTACATATTAACTTCGGGTTTCCCCGCATTTCCCCCCAACCGCCAGGCGCCGGCGCTTGCGGGGGCGGTGAGGCTTTGCTCGGCTCTCCCCCCCCCCGCCCTCCCGCGGGCCCTCGCGATGGGTGTGCCGCAAAATAATCTTTAAAAAGGGTTAAGTGCTTAAAAAAGAGTGGGAGAAGATGACAGGACCACACCCCTTTTTCAAAACTGAGAAATCTGCTGAAGGGATGGGGAAAAATCCTTAAAATACATTTTACACACACACCACACACAACACACACACACACACACACACACACATATATCATATAATATATATATATTATATTAATTATATATAATTTTATAATATTAATTTATATATATAAAATACACGCACAACAACACACAGTATCTATCTACTATCTATCTACATCTATCTATCATATTATAGTTGTTTTTGATATATATTATATTATATATATATAATATATATTTTATTATATATATATGTATATTATATATGCTTATATTGTATAAAATCTGTATAACCTAACCTAAAGGGGCTTGGGGGAATCGTGGGGTTTAAAAGCCTCGCACCGAGGAAATTAATAGCCAAAGGGGAAAAAAAAAATTTTAAGTTAATAAACTTTTATACCGTATATACATACATATTGTGCCAAACACATGCTACACACAAAAAGTTGGGGGACTATATAACTACAAACCTACCACCGCTTTATATTGTTGTGTATTTATACATACATATATATTTTGTGTGTGTGTGTGTGTGTTGTGTATATATATTATTATATATATATAATTATATATTCTATTATATTATATATATAATTATATATATTATTAAAATGTGTTGTGGTTGTGTGTGTGTTATATATATAATATATATATATATGTATATTATATAAAAATTTATATATATATATATAATATATATTATTATATTTATATATATATATATATATATAAATTATATATTATTGTGTGTGTGTGGGGTGTGGTGTGTGTGTGTGTGTGTTGTGTGGTTTTTTTGGGTTTTGTGGGGTTGGGGTTTTGGGTGCGGCTGCGGCGTGTGTGTTGGTGTGTGGTGGGGGGTGGGGGGTTGTGGGGGGGGGGTTTTTGTGTGTGAGTGGTGTATAATATATATATATTAATATTAATATAATATATTATTATTTTTTATCGTGTGTGTGGGTTTGTGTGTGTGTGTGTGTGTGTGTGTTGTGTGGTGTGTGGGGTGGGGTGGTGTGTGTGTGTGGGTGTGTGTGTGTGTTGTGTATTTGTGTGTGTGTTGTGTGTTTATTTTAGGCATCTATGTAATATGTATATTATTTATTTATTTTTTTATTTTTTATATTTATTTATTTTAATTTAATTTAATATTATAGATGTGTGTATTTTTAAAATTATTATAATTTATATTAAATAATGAAAAATATTAAAAAATTTTATATTATATATATTTATTATAATACCACTATATACAATTTATATATATATTTGTGTGTGTGTGTGTGGTGTGTGTTGTGTGTTTGTGTGTGTGTGTGTCTGTGGCTGTGGGTACAGACATACTCATACACACACACCACACACCACCACACACACACACCACACACACACACCCCACCACAATATATATATATAATTAATATATATATATATATATATATATATATATACTTATTGATAGATAGACATGTTTATATATATCATATATATATATATATATATATATATAAATATATATATATATATATATATATATATATAATATTTTAATATTTTTTTTTTTTTTTTTTTTTTTTTTTTTTTTTTTTTTTTTTATATATTTATATAATATATATATATATTATATTATATATTTATATTAAATATTATTATTATATTATAACACTTTTTCGATGCATGTTTTATAATATATATATATAAAATATATATTATATAATATTATATTTTATTTATTTATAAAAATTTTCGATACTATACTACTGTACAGTAAAATATTCTTGTGAAAAAAATAACACAGCAAAAACCCCCCAAAGTGCCACCTTGGGGAACCCGGCCAGAGGCCCCTCGTCCCCGCTCGCGCACCGCATGCTCCCGCAGGCCGGGGAAAGATCTAATGGTTTATAAACTTTGGGCGTTTATAAACGGTCTCATTAGGATCAAGGTTTCGAAGCTGGTGTCGGGAGGCCTCATAAGTTTGCAGTGAGGGTGTTTTAAACTTTTTGGGAAAGGAGAGAGATGAACATGTACATGTGTGTTTATTCTTAATTAACAAAATCCACGCCCTGGTCGGAAAAAAAAAATATAGAGGCCTCTTAAATCAAAAGTCTTTTGCATATTTATTAATGACCGTTTGGTTTAATAAAAATTGGCAACAACGAGGTGGCATCCAAGGCCTTGGGAATGGGAAAATGTTGCCGCTAAAACACATGTCGCCGCGTCCCTTCA
The DNA here is from genome assembly GCF_015228065.2 of Penaeus monodon. NCBI lineage: Eukaryota > Metazoa > Arthropoda > Malacostraca > Decapoda > Penaeidae > Penaeus > Penaeus monodon. Next base: position 32,779,425 of record NC_051425.1, on the reverse strand, counting down.
CTACTCGGCCGGCAACGACCGACTTTTCTCCCTTTTTTTCACAATGCGATTGCTTAACGGACCAAGGTTTTGGGGGAAATCTTTAAAAAAACAGTTGATATTTTTTTTGTCACTACAAATTGCGGAGCGTCACTTTAAAAGATGCTGAAAAAAAATGCATAGCCCCCAAATTAGTATTTTAAGAAAAAAATTTTTTTTTTTCTTTTTAAACAAAGGATGGGTTTCTTTCTCCAAGTACGGGGGAACTCTGCAGTACGTCTCACGTAAGCAAAACATTTTTATAAAAACCCGTCAGTTTCCGCTGTATCATCCTAATCGTGTGAACTTTTCAGGGAGAAGCAGCGTCCGTTACGTCCTTGGGGAGGCTGTAAAAATCCTACCCCCCCCCCCCCCCCCAAATAAAGGGGATCCCCGGGCCGTTTTTTCCTTTTCTTTCGGATGCCCGGATGTGGTGGGAAAAGGCCACTGGCGGGGTTTATCTTTTAAATATAGATAAAGCAAAAATTCTGAAGAGAGATAAATAAAAGACAATCCCCCTGGGTTAGATATTTTTTAGGAGGCTTTATTATAACTGCAGAAGGCAATTGTAAAAATACTTTTATATTTTAAAATTTGACGTATTTCTTCTCAAAACGAATATCATTCTGAAGTACACGTCAAAATTGTTTGAAAATCTTTTTTCAGTGGAGATTTCAAAGGACAGATATTTTTTCTATATAATATTATTATTAAAATTTTATATAATAATTAATATATATTATAATTTATACTATTATATATATTATATTATATATATTTATATATATATTATATTTATATCATATTTTCTATATATTATTTTACTATATATATATCTATATATATATATTAAAATTTTATATTATATATATAATATATATATATATATATATATATTTATATTCAAATATATTTTTTTTTCTTTCTCCTTTTTTGTGTGCGTGTGTTTTGTGGATACATGCTCACACAGCCACATTACCTCTGTTGAATACTAAAAGTTTCTCAAATATACAATTGAAAAAGCAATCATCATCATCATCAAGGGGTAACGCAAGGGGTGCCCATGGCCGCACCCCCCACCCTTCGTTTCCCAGCCACGGGGGCCCCCTCTGGCAACCCTTGGCGATCCCGGTTTTGCAGTAAGGTCTCATGCCATCTCAGGGTGTAGCACTCAGTTGCACGTGGCCTACCAGCTGTACGCCATGATCCACAACAGACTGTTCCAAAGGTATAAAGACGAGACTCCAAGGCCTAGATAGCGCTTCCATGGAGCAAAATTTTCAGTATAAAGGCCCCCCCTTGAAGACACTAGTTTGGTCCTTCTGCTAGGTATGACTTTCCCAAAATGCCTTTTGATCGGTTTTCAGGGCTCCTGTTGCCAACCCAACCCGTCTCTGACTTCTTGGTCTGACAGCCCCGAGATAGGGAACCCCTTTCCCAAGGGTATGTAAACTCTCTGTGACTTAAACTCCTCCTGCTAGCATGGATTGCTGAAGGGTTCCTCTAAAAAGGCCCCCAAGCCCTGTTTGATCTTGGTCCTGGAGACCTCTAGCTAAGGGCTTCACTTCATTGCTAAATGCTCAAGAGTCGCCACCATGACTCCGGGAAAAAAATAGGATAACAAATCATCGGAAAATCGGGCTAAGATCTTGATATTGCCCGTTTTTGCTCCACACGATTTTGGGCTAGTAGCTCTGCCCTTATCCCCCCTACAGGTTTGAAAAATGTTGGTGCAAGGACAACCCTTCCCTCACCCCTGAATTAACAGAGATGAACTTTGACGGGCCCCCCCACCACACTTTACAGCACTTTCAATCCCTTATATGGGGCTTACTATTAGGCCAAATCCGTGTCAAAATTCCCCTGAGTCTCAGGATCCCCCATAGTGATTCTCATGCCCCAAATCAAACTTTCTTGAGGTCGTGTAGGTTGCAAGAAACCCAAAACCCAAAAACCACGATGGCTTCCTAATTACTCGAAGCCTAGTATTGGGCTATTGGGGGCTTCCCAGATAATCCAACGGGGCCGTCTCTGATCCTTTAGTAGGGGGTCGGGGATCCGATTCAGAAAAATGGGGGCAAAATTTTCCTTATCTGGGCATGAATGCCATGGTAGTTGCTACCGCCCCCAACGATCCCCTTTCCCTTTTCCCAAGAGGGGTGACCAAAACCTTCAACAGGTCGGGGAAAATGGTCCCAGCTGCAGATGGGTCAGGACTGCATGCAACCCTGAGCCAACTTTCCCCCCGCCTTTGAAGTTCAGCGGGATATCACATATCCTGAACTTTCCCCACTTCGCTTTTTAATCGCCATCCCAACCTCCATTAGGGTAGGAGAGTATCAAAAATAAAGACCTGAAGCCGGCATGCTTCATCTCATTTCCCTAATACCTCATCAAATGGTGTTTCCTCAACTACCGAGGGGTAAGTCGGCCCGGAGATGGGATGGGTACTCAAGGAGGTGATGGCCATCGCTGTGGCCCACCAGTAGTAGGTGTATCCACCCATCTGATTTGTTCTGCGCCAGTCTTCTCCCCGAGAGGGCCCCCTCCACTCCCAGTCGCCCAATTCCTCGTGCAAGGTAACCGTTTTCACCCCCCCCAAAGGACTGGATTTCTGCACCTACCCAAAACTTTCCTGAGGTTAAGCCTCGGTGGTCACCTCTGGGGCACCCACCCTCTCCCCCCCCGCCGACGCTGCCCCCCAAAAAAGGGGGTCGGAGGGTGTGGGACCCCCCTCCGCCTGTGGGGTTTTTCCCTAGTTTTGCCCCCATCTTTATAGTGGTTTGGGGCCTGCCAGGGGGCAGGTGGGGCAATAACTCTCGTTCCCCCTGCACCCTGCATTTGCCCTCCCAAGGGGCCGAAAGCCCGCCTTGCTTGCTGGGTGGGAGGACAGCATCCCCCCCCCCACATATCCATCTAATGGTATTGTTGGGGTGTTATCTGGGGGGAGGAGGGCTGGCAAGGCCCACCCCCCCCGACCCCCCAATTTCCCCCGGGGGCTAAGGGGGAGGGGTTTGGGACAGGGCCCGGGCGTGTC